>NC_079148.1:68209214-68443772 GCF_945859685.1 Eupeodes corollae | reverse complement strand
TTTTTTTTTTTATTTTTTTTCTAAACCATCCTCTTTTTGTCGCTGAGTAACTTGAGAAGATGTACAAATTTTCATCAGAGGACCGTCTGTCATATAAATGACATGATCCAATTTTTGTCATAAGTACGCATAATGGTTCTTTTAATACTTGTTTTTTTTTTTTATTTTTGAAAGGGACAAATTATGAAAAGAAAAAGATTCTTGAGAAAATATATGTTTGTGTATCTGAATATCAAAAAGAAGCATGGCGGGAATCAATGTAATATGAATAATTATTTAATATACAATAGAACACACTCTATGTAAGATTTATGATGAATTAAAAATTTCTTTTTACCAGAATAAAATATTTGTATTTTTGAATGATAATTAGTTTCAAAAAAATATAATTTAATTTTATTGAGTTTCTTGTTTTTTCTCCGAAACGAACGAACGCCATCCTGTTTTTTTTTTTAATTTTGTCCATCAGTGGATTCAGAGTCTATTTTAAAACTTAATTTTAATATGCTTAGTGGACTTTTTTCGTAATCGGTGAAGGAGGTTAATTTCTTGAATTTAAACCAATTGAAGTTACTTTTCGTGTGTAACGTAGAATTTTGTTTGGATTAACTACATAAGCCACACTTTTTATGGTTTTTTAAAAAAGTTTATTCGTACACCGGTGTGTCAAAACTTTCTATAAAATAATACAGCATTTTAATAACAACATTATTTGGAAAATAAAAATATGTAGTTTGATGTCAATATCTTTTATTGTGCTTGGGAACAGTTTAAAATTCTTTTTGTAGGTTTTTCGTTTTTTGTAATAAAATAAATTTGGTTTCAATATCTGTTTTTGTTTCCATAATACTTTAATCAAAACCAAAATTTGTACCAATTGTTTGGAACCGTTTTTTGTATAGAATTAAATAATTTTGAATGAAATCGAGAAATTCGATTCGAAAATCAGTTTTTACAAAATGTGTGTAGTATTCTTTTAAGACTATTATTTTTAATTAAAAACTGTCTGCATAATTGTTTACAATTTTTAAAAATGTGGAATAGCACCCAGAAACCATTTTATTAATAATTTGTTGTTTTATGAAATAAAAAGAAAAGGAAGCTTTAGGTCTGATTGCCCAATGAAATACCGATAGCATATTAAAAAATTGCATAACGTCCAAAATGGCTCTAGTGCTAAGAACTCATTCAGCAGAAAATACAAAAATTAATTTTAAAATATCGAAACGTCCAAATTACTAATTAAAACATCTCATTTGTTTTAATATCAGGGACTTTTGAAATTTTTTTGTTTATTTGGGGCACTGCGACATTTTGAGTTTTAAATTTTATTTCCCAAACGCAAGCTTTAAACAAAAATGGCATATAGCTCAAAAACACAAAACTTCAAGAAAACGTAAGAAATATGGTTAGTATTATTTCACTATCAGAAAAAGAAACAAGGCCAATTTGAAAATGTGAAAAGAAAAGAAATGCACTGTTTGCGCAGTGAATGGAGGCATGCTGCCCCCAATGCAATCACCTCGCTTGGTTTTACAATAGCATTTTGGGTAGGTGCAAGGTTGCGTGTATGCAAATTTTCTTTAAATCTACAGTCCCTGGCCATATTATTAGAGGCACTTCAGATTTTATGAAAAATCTTAATTTCCAGCTATTTTATTCAGGTTTTCGAATATTGTAATGCATTTAAATTATTTTGTATGCAGAATATAAAATACTTCCTAGAAATAAAGCAACAGATTTAAAGAACTTTTTTTTTAAATTATATTTTTTTTGTATTTTTTTTTAATATTTTGTTGAACCTCCTTTTGCTTAAATAAGAGCCTCAATTCTGCTCTTCATACTGTGAATGCATGATTTGACTGTTTTCCATACGCGAATTATTTTTTCATTAAGTGACCACATCTTTAGCTACTTCCCTCTTCATTAGCTCAACTACGTTTTCAATTGGGTTCATATCAGAGCTGTTTCCAGGCCAGTCCAACAGAGGGATGTTTTCTTCCCTCAAACTGGACTGGTCTTTGGCATGTAGCTCCATCTTGCATAAAAATTCATGGTTCTCCATTCGGGAACGTTAAAAATATTGCATATAATCTTTTTTTTTTTATAATAAACACACACTCAAGGGGATATTACTACCCTTATTATGCAGATGCACAGTGTGAGCACTAGGAAGAGGAGAGAGGGTTTAAAAGGAGATGTCGGTGCACATTGGTTTTGAATTCCTGAATATTGCAATGACTAGGAAAGACAGAGTGTGGTAAGGCATTCCACATTCGTGTAGTACGGCTAAAGAACGAATCTCTGTATTTGACAGTACGACCGAAGTTATGCTCGAGGGTATACTGATGAGCATTCCTAGAAGCGCGAGTATTACGGTTGAACTGTTTAAGGGGAGGAATGCAACTGGCTATTTCACTAGAGCATAAGCCGTTAAAATAACGGTAAAAAAGGGTCAGACAAGAGACCTTACGACGATGTTCAAGCGAAGTAAATGAACTTATGATGATATTATCACCTATCAATTTAAATGCTCTACGTTCAATACTATCCAATAGGCTTAAGTAAGTTGCAAGAGCACCAGCCCAGAGATGGGAGTTATACTCAAGCTTTGGACGTATGTAAGTCTTGTAGATAACAGCCAGATCAGAAGGGGTGAAATATTTCTTGCATCGCCTAAGAAAACCCAAACACCTTGCGGCATTTTTGGCGACATCGCGTATGTGATCATTCCATAAGAGGTGGTTGGTGACACTTACTTACTTACTTAAGGTGGCGCTACAGTCCGGGGTGGACCTGGGCCTCAACCAACAAGCGTCTCCAGCCAGCTCGGTCCCTAGCTAGCTGTCTCCAGTTTCGCACGCCAAGTTGGTTGAGGTCCTCTCCCACCTGGGTGCGCCACCTGAGTCGCGGTCTTCCTCTACTGCGCCGTCCCTCGGGATTGGATTCGAAGACCTTCCGGGCTGGAGCGTTGATGTCCATCCGCTCTACATGACCTAGCCATCTAAGCCGTTGGACTTTGATTCTGCTAACTAGGTCAGTGTCGCTGTACAGCCCGTACAGTTCGTCGTTATATCTTCTCCTCCATTCTCCATCTATGCGTACGGGACCAAAAATCGCCCGAAGAATTTTTCTCTCGAAGCATCCTAAGACGCTCTCATCTTTCTTTGACAGGGTCCAGGCCTCAGCGCCATAAATGAGAACCGGGATGATGAGTGTCTTATAGATGGTGATTTTACATGCTCGAGAGAGGACTTTACTTCTCAATTGCCTTCTAAGTCCAAAGAAGCAGCGATTTGCAAGAGTTATTCTTCGTTTGATTTCAGCGCTGGTGTCGTTGTCTGCATTAATAGCGGTGCCTAGGTAGACAAAGTCCTTAACTACCTCAAAGTTATAGCTGTCCATGGTGACGTTTTGTCCAAGACGTCGTCGTTCAGTGTCCTTTTTTGATGACAGCATATACTTGGTCTTGCCCTCATTGACCACTAAACCCATCTTCTTCGCTTCCGTCGCAATGCTCAAAAACGCTCCACTGACATCACGCTTTGATCTTCCAATTATGTCAATATCATCTGCGTATCCGAGTAATTGGATGGATCTTTGGAAGATTGTGCCTCTAGTGTTGACGGTTGAGTTTTGCACAATTCTTTCCAGAACGATGTTGAAGAAGTCGCATGACAGTGCATCGCCTTGTCTAAAACCTTTTTTGACATCAAATGCATCGGTAAGATCTTTTCCGACCTTGATAGAGCAGCGTGCATTCTCCATCGTCATTCTGCACAAACGGATAAGTTTGACAGGGATGCCAAAGCTAGACATTGCTCGGTAGAGCTCTTCCCTATAGATGCTGTCATACGCGGCTTTAAAATCGATAAAGAGATGGTGGGTATCGATTTGAAGCTCCTGGGTTTTTTCCAAGATCTGCCGTAGTGTGAATATTTGGTCGATAGTGGACTTTCCTGGTCTGAAGCCACACTGATAAGGACCAATCAGGTTGTTGACGAATGGCTTCAGACGTTCACATAATACGGCAGAGAGGATCTTATAAGCAATGTTAAGAAGACTGATGCCTCTGTAGTTGGCGCAGTTTAGAGGGTCTCCTTTCTTATGTATCGGGCACACTATGCTGAGATTCCACTCATCGGGCATGCTTTCTTCCGACCATATTCTGCAGATGAGTTGGTGCATGCTCCGTACCAAGTCATCGCCTGCTGCTTTGAATAGTTCGGCAGCGATGCCGTCAGCTCCAGCAGCTTTGTTTGACTTAAGTTTAGATATAGCTATCTTCACTTCGTCAAGGTCGGGTAGGCGGAATTGTTGATCTGCGTCGCCGAGGTTGAGTGGTTCTATCTCCCTTACAGCGGAATTCGGTTCGTCATCGCCGTTATATAATTTGGAGAAGTGATCTTTCCATATTCTCAGCATCGACTGTGGTTCTACTACGATGTTCCCTTGATCGTCTTTACAGGCTTCGGTTCGTGGCTGGTACCCTTGGGAGGTTTTTTTTACCTTTTGGTAAAATTTACGAACCTCATTCCTGTTGTGACATCCCTCTATCTCCTCGATCGCGCGCTTCTCATGCTCTCTTTTTTTCCGTCTAAGAAGACGGTGTTCCTCTCTCCTCTTCTGCTCGTAGAGCTCGCGAGCAGCTCTCGTCCTTTTGTGCAGCGCCGTTTTGTATGCCTCTTGTTTCGCTGCGTGAGCTTGCTGGCATTCGTCGTCAAACCAGGGGTTTCGCTGTAGTGGCCGTGTGAAACCTAGCACTTCAGAGGCGGCATCTCTGATGGCTGCAAGGCAATGTTGCCACTGGTTTTCAATGCTTAATGTAGGAAGCATAGGACTCCTTAGGAGGTTATTAGAGACTCGATCGGAAAAGGACATGGCAGTCTCTTGCGATTGTAGCCGTCTAACGTCGAATCTTCTCACAGTACTTCCTTGTTTTGGCTTGGATCGTGATATCCGTAGCCGTACCTTGGCTACAACGAGGTAGTGGTCCGAGTCAATGTTGGCCTCTCGGAATGTTCGGATATCCTGGATACTGGAGAAGTGTCGTGCGTCGATCGCAATGTGGTCAATCTGGTTGACGGTTGATTGATCAGGAGATTTCCATGTCCCCTTGTGGATATTAAGATGCGTGAACTGCGTACTAGCTACCAGAACGTCTCGCCCCGCAGCGAAATCGACCAGCCTGAATCCGTTGTCGGAGGTAGTGTCGTGCAGGCTGTATCTCCCGATTATGCCACCAAAGATGTCTTCTCTTCCTAGCTTGGCATTAAAATCTCCTAAGACAATTTTAATGTCATAGCCAGTGCACTGCTCATATGTCTTGTCCAAGAGCTCGAAGAACATATCTTTGGTGTCTTCATCTTTCTCCTCTGTTGGGGCATGCGCGCATATTAGGCTTATGTTGGCGAATTTAGCCTTGATGCGGATTGTCGTGATGCGCTCGCTCACACTGTTGAAACTCAAGACTTTTTGCCTGAGCCTAGTTCCAACAACAAATCCACACCCAAATAGACGCTGTCTTTGTTCTCGGTAGCAGTCGCCGTAGTAGATATCGCAGTCTTTTAGTTTGCGTTTACCCGGTCCATCCCATCGCACTTCTTGGATGGCTGTAATATCTGCCTTGCAGCAGTTTAGGGCTTCCGCTAATTGTTCGGCTGCACGTGGTCTGTTAAGGGACCTAACATTCCACGTACATATCCGAAGTTCGTTGTCCTTATTTCGTTTGCGTGGGTTGTCAACAGTGAATCCGTCCGTATCCGAGGCTTGTTGTTGCTTCGAGACTATGATGTTTTTACGTGGCCAGGAAGTCACCCCGACGGCACAACCCCCAACCTGGAGGGCCAGATCCTTAGTATAACTCTAAGGAAGGGGAGCCGGATGAACCGCTCCTTATAGGCCTGGGCTCCGAATATGTCGAAGAAGCCCTATAAGGTATGGTGACACACATACCGAGAATATCGAGGTGTTCAGTCTCATTGATGCAAGTGCCATCCATGGATAATGGCAATGGGGGTATATCTCGCTTTAACGATACAAGACAGCATTGGGTTTTCGAAGCATTAAATTCCACGCGGTTTTTTAATCCCCATTGACCAATGCTGTTTAGATCGGAATTTAATGAGCTTATCATATTTTTTCGTTGCAGTTCCACATCCGAAGAAGAGGGATGTGAGTCTGAAAACGAATATGAAAAGCTAAGAGTACTATCGTCAGCGAAACAATGTATTGGATTAGATGTTACAGACAGAAGATCATTAATAAAAATGAGAAAGAGTGTTGGAGATAAAACAGAGCCCTGGGGCACACCAGCATTTATTTTATGGTTTTCAGACTTGAATCCATAAAATACTACTTGTATTGAACGATCCGAAGGGTAATTACTAATCCAATGAAGCAGGGATTCATGAAAACCGAATGCACGCATTTTCGATAAGAGAGCCTGATGCCAAACCCTATCAAATGCTTATGAAATATCAAGTGCAATAATCTTACTTTCTCCAAAACAATGTAAAGATTTGCTCCACTGTTCGGTGAGATGAACCATGAGATCACCAGTGGACCTATTGCTACGAAAGCCGTATTGCCGGTCATTAAGAAGCTTCCGATCTTCAAGATATTTCTTGAGCTGATAATTAACCAGCGTTTCCATGACCTTGGAAAGAAGGGACGTAAGTGCAATCGGTCGGTAGTTAGAGGGTGAGGAAGATTCGCCTTTTTTGGGAATAGGCTGGACAAATGCCGTTTTCCATCCGCTCGGAACGAGACCTGAGGAGTAGAACAGATGAAAAAGCTTACGCAGTGGTTTCGCCAGCGTTGAAGAACACCTCTTCAGAACAATAGCGGGGATACCATCCGGACCAGCGGATTTATGTGTGTTTAGATCTCTTAGGACTCTTGCCACAGTACGAGTGCAAAAAAAGATTGGTCCCATAGAATCACTAACTCGCTCAAGTACAGGCGGAGTCATAACACTCACTGGCAGCGTAGAATCGGCGGCGAACTGCCTAGCAAAGAGATTAGCTTTCTCTAAAGAGCTAACAAAAGGAGTGTCATTATCAACGAGCGTAGGAACCGAAGAAGAGGAAGAATTCCTCATGTTTTTTACAAATGACCAAAAATTTTTACTGCCTTTGGGACATTGCAGTATTTTTTGTCGTAAATTTTGGTCATGTAAAAATTTGGTCCGTCGAATATGGGCGTTGCAGGCCTTCCTGGCTTGTTTGAACTTTTTCCGGCTTTCCTCAGTACGGTTGGCTTTATAACAACGGAAACTAACCTCTTTGGCCCTAATAACCTCTTTACAGCTCGCATCAAACCAAGCGTTTCCCTTGGGTCTGATACTTTTAACCCTGTTTGGTATAAAAGTTCTCATTCCCAGGAGAATTAAACTTGTGATCATATCAGCGCTGGCGTCAACGTCACTATCGAGGAAGCATAGTTACCAGTTAAAGATCCTGAAGTAATTATTGAGGCCGTCCCAGTTGGCTTTCTCGTATTGCCAAACGGTTCTCATAGGAGCTCTTTCTTTAACTGAACAGTTTTGACAAGAGAAATTTGCTGATATAACACAATGGTCAGATGTGCCTAGAGGAGATAGAACACTAACAGTGTACTTATCAGGGTCAGAGGTAAGAAACAAGTCAAGAGTGTTTTCTGCTCGACCTTCAACGTCCTAATAATTATAAAAGTAATAATAATTATAAAAGTTCTGCAGTGCGTGTAATAATATGGCCAGGGATTGTATATTCTTTAAAAACAAAGATTCTTTGCATACATTCAACTTCGCAACTTACTTCAACTTACCATCCAAAATGTTTGGTAACTAAAACAGCAACAATATTTTTTAACAAAATGAAAACTTTTATTAATTGAAAAATTGCAAAAAAAAATCTGAATAAGAAATTTTTTTAGGCGTTATGAAATTTCTAAATTAGGGCATTACGACATTAAAAGTTTGTTTAAGTGATATGACATTTTATTTGTGCTTTGTCACGTTTTCTTAGTGATATTATTTAAAAAATAAAAATAAATTAGACGGCGCAAAAGTCCATGAAGAACTAGGGCCTAGTGACTTACAACTCTCAACCATTTCTGTGTGCGAGTATTGTTGTCAGATATGGAAGGGACCTACAGTTTATATGCCGAATCCCAACGGCTAATTTTTGAGAAAGCACTTTTTCATGACAAGAATTAGTATTGGAGTATCTGTCAATTCCTCACCAGTTAGGTGGCACAGGCAGGTATTGAACCCAAGACCCCTTGCATGACAGTCCAACGCACTAACCATAACGCTACGGGTACTACTTCGATATTATTTACAAAGTTTTAATTTTTGGGCTATACGTTCGTTTAATAATTTGCCAGTTCCAGCGTATTGTTATAGGTTAGGTTGGGTTAACGTGGCTGCGGATTTAGAATCCAGCCAAAAGAAAAGGCCCATTGTGATACCACATGAATCTAAAAAATTACTTCTTACTACATCTTACATTTTGAGCTTTTTATAAAGCGAAGAAGATATTTGATATCCTTTTTAGATAGTTCACTAGGATTATCAAAAGAATAGTCTCCCAGATGAATTTGCGTCTTAATGAAAGAGCATAGGCAAGTGCAGATAAGGTGAGAGCTTGCAGAGCATACTGCTCCTGCCATATGAGTTTTGTGGCTGCGAATGTTGGTAAATTGTGCCACCTAAAATTTGCTATCGCAAAAGCTGTTTCTTTTAGCATAAGTTTACATGTAACTATCGGTATACCTACGAGTATCTCTTCCCTTTCAGGTGAAATAGGCTTAACGGCATAAGTTCATCGGCTCTACAATTTCCCGTGATGTCTCTGTGGCCCGACACCCTACATAGGTGAATGTTAAATTGCTGCGCCATCTCCATAAGAGACGATCGACAATCGAGGGCCTTTTGAGATTTGGTTGAGACACCATCAAGAGATTTAATAGCAGCCTGACAAGATGCGGATATCAGAAGTTAATACCATGTTTTCTCTTAACCAGGAGAGAACCTCTTTGATCGCTAAAATTTCCATTTGGAAGAAGCTACAATGATTAGGAAGGTGGAATGAGATGCTGAGATTAAGCTTTTCTGAGTACACACTCCCTCATTTGTCTTGGATCCATCTGTATAAAAATGAATACTTTTTTATCCAGGAGTTTTTTGTCTTCCCATTTATCTCTGGATGGAATGGATACCTGAAAGATTTTCCAAATAGGGGTTTAGGAATAGTGCAGTCTATGTACTTTGGTATAGAACCAAAGAGGTTCAAAATGATGGAGTGCTCCACATTGTTCTTGGTCCATTGAGATGAGGCGTCGAATCTTATAGATGTACTCGCTGCCACTTGTTTACTGAAGATGTCGAGGAGTGTCAGATAGAGGAGAGTGTCTAACGCTGCTGAGGGTGTGATTCTCAATGCCCTGCTGACGGCAATAGCAACATAATCGGCATATGCAACCACTCTGTAGCCTTCCCTCTCAAGGGATATTAGTAATTCGTTAACCAGTATGTTCCACAGGAGAGGAGACAGAACACCACCTTGCGGAGTGCCTCTACTGACAGACCTTTTTGTACAAAAATCCCCTAACTTAGAGTTGATGATCCTATTTAAAACGAAATTTGAAGGAATGATTTGTATTCTTCGTTTTTATGATAGTAATAATCATTCCATCAATTCATTAGCTGGTTTGTTTGATATTGATTTGGAACCAACGCTGTACAACAGCCCGACGTCATTTTAAAATAAAAACCTTATTACATATCTTTGTCTATTATTGTTTTGGCCACATTAATACATATTGGCCCACAAAATGCATAACTTCCTGAACCTTGTAGCTACAAACATAATTTTTCAATTCCTTAAAGCATATTAAATTAAAAAGTTTTTAAGTAGGTTTTATTAATAAAAATGTTGTTTAAATAAAAATCGCAGAAATTTATAAGACCTTGCGTCAATTCAGATATTTCTGACAGTTTCCAACCTCAAGAAAATAATTTAATAGGCTCAAAAAGCTCAAAAAGCTGTCAATATTCATGTTCTATAATTTTAAGGTAAATAAATTAAACACAATTTGAGACTAAGGTTGTGTCTGTAGATGGAACTGTTTTCAGAATGCTTTTGTTCAAAAATTAGCCCAAGTACGTTTTTTACAAAAAATCGATACCGAAATAACCATAAATCTCGAATTAAAAGATTAACCCAAAAGAAGAAAAAATATACTATGATATGGGGCGTCTATATCCCCTTTGTTGGGTTGAAGAAATAATTTTTCTGAAACGTAAGTAGAAATTTAAAATCAAAGACTGGAAAAGATCGGCAACACCTGCATTATTGTGATAAGATCTTCAAAACACAGAAATCCATTTTTGCAGTAACTTTTTAAAAATGTCGCTACAATCTATTTACTCTAAAACCGTAGAACATGAATGTATTAAATAAAATCACATTCAGGATAAAAGATATCAAATAGCGAAACATTTTTGGACATCTAGCGTTCGGCAAACCGAGGTTTGAAATTTGGATTTTTAAGTAGGTCGAAACCGTAAACAAGTAATCAAGAAAATCAGAAATACTTCGCAAAGCGTAAAAAGGTTCCTTTTTCCTATTGAATTTTGGTGTTGAAATTAGAATTTATTTTGATAAACATTTTGTTTGCAAACGTTTTATAAAAGTTTTCAATGAAAAATAGAGCCAAATTTAATTGAATAAAAAGCTAATTAATGTAAATAATCGGAAAAATAAAGATTTTAAACTCTGCCGTGATTCCAGGGATAATAATGCTTTTTATATGAATTATTTTCAAACTAACCGTGAATTTAATTTTCTTAATAAATTTCTATAGAAAAATTATTTATTAAGTATGCAAAGTAAAGCATGCAAAAAAATAGGAAATCCTTTTGGAAATTTATTAATAACAAAAAAAGTTCCACTGGAATTCCAAATTCAGTCCGATATATGGGACAAACTTCTAGTGACCTGTCTAATATCTGTAATTTCTTTGCTGACCAATAATTATAAATAAATGTGCTTTATCTTTGACTCTCCATGAAGGTTTCTTCTTAAAACAATGGAAAAGTTCTTACGTCTACCTTATATTCAAATCTTGATAAAAAATTGAAGTCATTAATTATCGTCCTATCTGTAAGTTATCTGCTATCCCAAAAGTATTTGAAAAATTGTTTACAATAAACTTATTTTTCATTGAAAGACATAATCTGGCCTCTGCAACATGGTTCAGTTGGTGGAAGATCTACCTCCACTAATCTCGCGATTTAAGTAATTATGTAAACAGGGAGTAGCGTTTAACAGGGTCGAATAAATTGCTAAACTTCATAAGTTAGTCTTCGCCTAATATATATATCATATCTCACTGGTAGAGTTCAATACGTTCGTATTAACAACGTCACCTCGAACCCGATTGTTGTTACTTCTGGTGTTCCCCAAGGGTGTCATTTAGGACCCCTTTTCTTTCTCTTATTTATAAATTATATTCCAAATGTTTTGAGTAATAGTCTTTGTTTAATGTACGCAGACGACCTTAAGCTGTTCTTACGTGTTAAATCTATAGCGGATTCTATAAAACTTCAAAACGATATTAATAATTTAGTTGCTTGGCGTATCACTAACGATCTACATTTGAACGTGTCTAAATGTCATAGTATGATGTTTTACAGTGGTATGTCTCCAATATTGTTTTCCTACGAAATAATAAAATTTGCTCTGTCCAAGGTTTCAGAAAAAAAAATATTTGGGTGTGATCTTTGATTTAAAACTCACGTTTTGCAACCACATGGACTACATTAATTCTAAGGCCAGTTCAATGCTTGGTTTTATTTCAAGGAATGCTAAAAACTTCTCAGATCCCTTTACTTTAAGATCTCTATATTTTTGTTATGTACGATCAATATTAGAATACTGCTCTCCTATATGGAATCCTTTGTATGCTACTCATGCTAATAGAATTAAAAGAATACAGAAACGCTTCACTAGAAGAGCAATCCCAGGTATCATATAAAACGAGGTGTCTGTTATTAGAAAGACGCCGTAAATATTTTGATGACATGTTTGTAAGCGCTTTAATTATAAAATCAATTAAACTGATTAACTTTCGTTAGTGGGTTTTCACGTTCCAAATCGTACCTTACGAAATAATCGTTTATTTTATGTTCCTTTTCATAAGGTTAACTATGGAACCAATAAACCCTTAACTCGATGTTTAAGACAAGCTAACTCTTTATGTTATGTCATTGATTTTAATTTATATTTGAGTAGAGATTGTTTAAAAAAAAAGGTTGTTACTTAGTCTGTTATATTTTTGACTATATTCTTAAATATTGTTAAGTAGTTTTTAAGAGCTGTTTCTCTGCTCGATGAATAAATACTAAATAAATAAATAAATAAATAAATTAAATAATTTATATTACTAAGCTCCAAAATTAATTTCCTAAGCGAATTTCTGATTTGGAAAATAATTCAGCAAAATAAACTTAAATCACTTTTCTATGGCAAGTTAGAACAAAAAATAAGTATGTCTGCATAATGCTAAGAAAACATCCCACAGAAATTCAGCAGTGATTTATTTGTGTTTAAAAAATCAACATTTTTGTATACTTTTGGCAAAAATAATGACGGCTCTTCGTCATTAAGAGTAAGTATTCAACAGGAAGGTAACAATAAATAAATTTCCTATTTTTTCCAATAAGTATCTAAGTGTTTGAAATATTTTTTAAATTTTTAATGATCAGCACAATGGTAGATACAATTTTGCAGAATCGGAATAAGAAGTGTGTTTGGCCTAAGAACAGTAATTTGACTATCGATTAATATTCTTGCAGGAGCTATTAAATGGATCAAGAGACAAATACATATGAAATTCCAGGATCTATTTCTAAAACTTCATGTTGTTATCATATCACAATTTGCAACATTTTGAATATCTGTATATTCGGCTCACCAGATTATATTGTTTTAAAACTCGAAAAAATAGCTGATTCCAGCATCATAAGCTCATCGATGAAATCTTAACACTTATCTAAAGTCAAAACCAAAGCATGATGTTTTATATGGTTCTTCGTTGAGCAGTATTCTTATAACGGACGTGGGCGGTTGATGCGGCTCTGGAATCAACTTAAAAAACCTAAAATGATACTCTTCTTGATAATTTCACCACATTTCAAGCAATAATGTGGGCCAAAATTTTGTTTACAAAAACAATCTTCCTCCACTAAAAAATGAAGACGTTTATTTACAGTCCACGCAGCGTACAGCAAAGTGTAGGTACGTCTTTTTTCTTTTTTTCCTTAGTCGTATGGTGATGTGCTATAAGGTGAACTCTTTTGTTTATATTCCCCCTGCAGAATCTCAATTGCTCAACAAATTGCCCCATAAATTCTTCTTCTTCAATTGCGATCCGCGACTGACAAAGCGTTTGTTACTTGTTGTTAACTACAAACAATTCGTTGCGGTAGTGCTGGAACAACGATATGAACGGACGCAGGGGTGTTGGGTGGGGGCTGGCCCACAGAATTTAGAAGGTGCTTCGATATAACGAGTGATGTTGTGTATCTTAGATGACGGGGATGTTCTGTGCTTCTTAAATTGCTCTAATTATCTGTTAGATATTTAAACTAAACACAAGCTTTTGCGTGAAATTGTGATAATGTGACGTGTCGGGCTATAACCGAAAAAGTTTTACGAGGCAGGTTGGTCCGTTAACGTGGGTACATATATTTACCTATGTACAATATGTGTCTTTGAAAATTTTTTAAATGTTTTTTGTTTTAGAATTTTCTCGTTTCTTTGGAATCGAGAAGTTTTTCATTTGTTTTTAGCTTCGATTTTATTAGACTTTTTCAGGTAAAGATAATTATTTTTCGTCAATAGGTATAAAATGTATGTATTGTATAGGTAGTATTTTGAACAAAAACATAAAGAATTTAAAGGCATCGAAAACCATCGATCATTTGGTAAAGTTTAGAAAAAAAATAATTACCTGCAAATTGAGTTGATGCGGGACGTTAAAAAAATTAAAATAATGCCCAATTGGCTTGTTGTTTGAATACAGTGAAGAATGTCAAAACATACCTCGAAATTTAAAGCTTTTCATTTGGTTTATGTGGCGTTAGAATTGGTTTTGTTATTCTATGTTTGTTCTGGCAATTATTAATTAAGTGTATTACTTCATATAGTTTACATTTCTGAGTGTTTTTTTTTTTTTTGAGTTTTCTACTTTGAAATTTGTAAATTGTGTTATTGAATTGCTTGGTACTTAAAAAGTTCTGTTTCAGAAAATAATTATTTGTTGATAGATTTTAGTTAAATAATATTTGTTCTCTAAATTTCAGTTTTTTCTTTTTTTACTGTTTAATAGTTTTTGGGTTCTCTAATTTTGCTCATTAAGTATTCAAGCAAAAAGGCAAGGCATAGTTCCCTGTATGAATATGGAAATGTTTAAGCTTTCTTCTAATGACGATGTGGAAACGAGTATAGGATGTTTTGTGTTATAATAACTTAGTAGTGAAGCATATCTCCCACATTTCGGGGAAAATTGCTACAGTTTATTTTTGAGAACATTCCGCAAAGCAAAAATAAAAGCTTTTAGAGCCAGCTTTACCAAGAACTTTCTTAGAATTTCAAAGAAATCAAAATTGAAACAAGAAACAATAAAACAATAACCAATGTACAAAATGTCGATAATTGCTGTACATAAATATATAAACTATGCAGCTGCTTAACGCAGAACTATTTTCACCAGCCGTTCTATACGCAGCGCCTTTTACATTGGATGTACAGTTGGACTAGCCAAAATCACTGCTTGAGATAGAAGAGGTTATTTACAAATCCAAAAATATGGAATATGGTTTTGAGTTTTTTAAAAACTGTACACTAGAGTTCAAAAACCTACTCGTAATATCATTCAACAGAATCTTTGAGAAACCTGAAGTACCTGATAACTTCCTGAAAACAATAAAATATCCGCTTCATAAAAAAGGAGACTTCGAAGTTCCAGCTATTTATAGAAGTATATCGTTTTCGAATACAACCGCCAAACTATTCTCATCCGTTCTCTATGAAAGGCTTACTCATTGGGTGGAAAAGAATCATATTTTGCATGAGTTCCAAGCTGGTTTCAGGAAAGGCTATTCGACTGTTGACCAAATATTTTCGTTGTTAAGCTTAACAGAGATATACAAAAATAGGAATAAGAAACTTTATGCTTTCTTTGTCGACTTTCAAGCAGCTTTTGACTCCATACAAGCACTCTTCTATAAATTATAAATGCTAGGGATATCATCAAAAATGATAAATGTATTGATAGCTTATTTGTGCCATAATAATACTGCTCGTATCTGGGATGGAAAATGTCTTTCCGAATGTTTCGAAACAACAGTAGGAGTAAAGCAAGGGTGCGTTCTTAGCACACGACTGTTTATCTTATACATAAATGATATCACAGATGCTGTTAAAGGTGGAATTGAGCTCGGTGAGACGAAAATTCAAGGGTTATTGTTTGCAGATGGCATCGTTTTCCTCGCAGAAACAGTTGAAGGCATGCAGCTTATGATCAACAGATTAGAAAGTTATTGTAAGAATTGGAATCTATCTGTCAACCTGGTTAAATCTAAAATGATAGTCTTAAGAAGTGGCGGAGAAAGATATTCACGGCTGGAGAAGTGGGCGTTTAACGGACAGGAAATAGAAATCGTAAGGGAGTCTAAATATCTGGGAGTGTTGATTTCATCGAATTTCAATATGAAAAAAACATCTTCAAGGCAAACTTGTAGATGCAAAGCATGCTGTCTGCTCTGTTTGGGGCAGCTGCATAAATAAGAAGAGTATTTGACATACATCAAAGCAAGTTATATTTCGTGTAACTGCAACAACCATTCTTCTATATGGAGCACAAGCATGGGGTTACCGACCGTTCGAAGCAGTGGAGAAGTTTCTACGTTACTTTATTCAAAGATTTTTTAGAATACCCGCTTGTTCTCCAAATTATATGATTCATTTGGAGACTGGTATTCCGCCTGTGTTTTTGGATACTCTTAAGCTTCATTTCAACTACATAATACTAGTATTAGCAATGCAAGAGCAGAGAACACCAAAAATAGTGCCTTTGTACTTATTGTCTGAAGGAGGATGAAACTGGCATCCGAATGTGGAGTAAACCTGGTTTTAACAGTTGAAGAGCAAGTGGAATCGCTAAAACCAAAATTTGATGAATTGCTAAAGGAAAAAGCAAACCGAATGTACCATAAATTCATGGAAGAAGCGCAGAATTCGCAGTACAGGTTGTATTATAGTAAATTGGACCACTGCTTAAATGAAAGAACATACTTTTTAGCTAACCATTATACGGAATTATAGTAAGTACAATCTTTCGATTAAGGGGTGAATTATTGAACCTCAATTTCATACCACACCGACCAGAGTTACCAGAGAAGATGTGTTTCATTTTATGGCAGTTTGTCCCGTTTTACAAACATTTCGAGTGCAGTATTTTGGAGTTCAGCCATTGGAATTAGAGGAAGTGCTAAAAATTTTAAATGGCTGGGAAGTACTTTTTAATTTTACTAGAAAAGCATTAAAAATCGAAATTGCATTGTAGACGCAAATTTTTGAAACAAGAAAGAAATAAGCAAACAATGTTTGAACTTATTATTATTTGTATAAGTCAATAAAACTTAAAACTATAAATTATAAAGTATACACGGTTTAAATACTGCAATGCACCCTTTAATAGTCTTTGGAAATTGCCAAGAACGAAACATATTTTACAGCAAAAGTAATTATTTTAATCCTATATGCGTCATCTCTTCCACATATGCAGAGAGAGATGGCAAACTTTATATATTTTATTTTGTTTTAAATTTGTATGGAAATTGAAATTTTTTTCTGTGAAGTATTTTATTTTTATTTTTCTTGCAAACTACAAACTACATTGGATTTTTAAAAAGCGGGGCATCTCTTTCGCAATAACCCAACTAGGTATATATTGTGGAACACTTGGCGTATACGCACTATTTTTTATTATTAATGTAACTAAGATTCTTTTACCCATGGTACCCGTGTCAAAATGGTCAGGACATTGGACTGTCATGAAATAGGTCTTCGTTTCGATCCCTGCCTATGCCATCTAAAGTTTTTTTTGTCACGGCTACTGCCTCTTGCGAGAAATTGGCAATAATATCCAGAAGTTATTCTTGTCATGAAAAAGGATTTCTCAAATTATCCGTTCGGATTCGGCTTAAAACTGTAGGTCACCTCCATCACTGACAAGAGTACTCGCACACACGAATGGTTGAGAGTTGTAAGTCACTAAGCCCTAGTTCTCAACGGACTGTTGGGCCACCACATATATATTTTTTTATAGATACTTTTACCTGTAAAAGATCAAACATGAGTTTATAATTAGATTTAAAACTATGCATAAAAGCAAATTTGAAAATTCTGACCCAACATGCATGTGTCTCATGTAACATGCATTTCTGAAGACAACTTTCCATTTGTAAAACATCGAATACTTTTATTAGATACTCACCAATTTAAATGGTTATTCGTTTGTGTCAATAAATTATCAATTATGTCAGGTTAGATACTGGAAAGAACAGATTAAACTTTTTATGTTCTTATGGTTGAATCAACTTGAAAACATCACAAAAATGATCAACGGAAAAAACTTGTAAATATTTTTCAGTACCAGCAGCTTTAATTAAATTTAAGGAAATTGAAGTTTTTTATTTTTTAAACTGCAGTAGTTCCCAAACAAAGTTTTGGTAAAAAATCGAAAATTTTCTTAAAAACGGACTGAAAATTTTTCTTATAAATACTTTATGTATTTTAAGATATAAAAATGTTCCTGCAAAAAAAGCTTATTTTCAAATATGTTTTAAATACAAAAAAGGTCTTTAAAAATAGATAGGCGTTAGAACTATAATCGAAACAATTACATCGCGGCAATGTTTAATGCCTTTAGTTGTTTTATCGATATTTTTACAAACATTTTTTGTCGAACTAGACAGTTGCATTCCAACCCTTAAACGAATCAGCCGTAATACTTAAAGAGATTCTTTCTTAAATCCAACATTGAGAATGTGGAATGCTTTTGCCAACTCTGTTTTTCCCTCCCATTTTGATGTTCAGAACTTAAATACCAATATATCTCCTTTTAAAACCTTCCCTATTTTCCGTAAGCTCGCACTGTGATTAAATATAAACATAAACACGGAATTAATAACCCCTTGAGTGCCTGTAAATTATTTTAAAAAAACCAAAGTGCCATTTGATTTCTTAAAAAATCCCTAATTTTCATTTTCAATTTCGTAAAAACCTGATGACCTTTCGCGGAGATTAAGAATTTCTAAAAATAATTAAAACAAAAATAAAAACAATGACATTTTTGACCATGAAATATTATTGAGGCAGTATAAGAGCTTTCGCAGAAAAAAATATATTGAAATCGGTTTAATAATTCTCGAGAAAACTTAAAAACAAATCAAAGGTTTTATTGAGGGAACCTTTTTGAAGCAATACAAGAACATTTTTTTGTATTAAAAGAAGCCAAATTCATGGGAAAAAGTTCGAATTTTTGATTTTGACCAAAAAAATTGTATGCAAACTTCCGTTATTTTTTATCTTTCAAAAAATGAAAAAAAAACGACTAAGTCAAAATATACCATTTAATCAAAGAAGAACTTAATAAAAAATGTATAAATCATGTTTTCCAAATAGGGAATAATAATATTGTGTAACTTTAATTTTTAGTAATCATCGAGAACTGTCATTGTCAATTTGTTCAGTAAATTCAACAACATTTTATCAACGTAATGACAAGAACGAGCAATGTCTGTAAATTGTAGAAATTTTCCACCGAAATTCAACCTTTAAAGAGTTAATTTTCGCCTTTGTTTTAATCCTGAGGTTTTTAAGAAAAACGCGTATGATTTAAAAGAATGTTAAAGAATTAAGCTTAAGAATTATAAAGATAAGATTTTAAGGAAGTCCTCGCCACAGATGGTTTAAATACATCAAAGTCGAGTGGCCCAGTTTTCGACCATTTCTGCAGCTGGAAAATATAGCCACGTTAACCCTTAAGACCTAAGACCTATCAGCTTATCATCATTCCTTCTCAAAACTTTTGAACCTTTGAAGGACAAGTATTGATAAGTCCCTCCTTTCAAAGGCTCAACACGCCTACAACAAATTGAAATCAGTTGAAACAGCTCTACACAGTATAGTACGTACAATCGAATATTCCCTCCATCATAAAGAGTACACCTTAGTGCATTTAACAATGTCGACACATCTGCAATTGCACGTGTATTGACATCTCTGAAGGTAGATAAGTCGATCAGCGAATTGATTAATCAGATGCTGATAAGCAGGATTATCAATTCAAAACTGGGCAATTTTACTGCTCTCCTTTGGAAATTAGTAATAAATGATTTACTAATTACTCTAGAAAGAGAGGGATAGAGAGTGTTTGCTTATGCGGACGATGTTGCTATTGCATTAACGGGTAAACATCCCAATATACTAAAAGAACTCTCACAAAACACTTTAAATAAGCTCATCAGATGGGCAAATGGGTGTGGACTAGGCGTTAACCCGAAAAAAAACCGACCTTGTCCTCTTCACAATGAAATAAAAAAGTCCCACTCATTAAACCTTCCCTCATAAACGGTGTACCACTTAAATTCTTTGAGCAAGCAAAATACTTGGGTCTCATTTTGGATAAGAAATTAAGTTGGAAACCATATATTCAAGAGAGAATAAAGAAGGCCACAGTAGCCCTGTTCTCCTGTTAAAAGGCCATTGGTAATAAATGGGGCCTACAGCCCCGCATTACACACTGGCTATATATCTCGGTCATAAGGCCGATCCTTACTTATGGAGTAGCGGTATGGTGGACGGCGCTTAATATAGCAACAAATCACGATAAACTCAACAAAGTCCAACGAACAGCCTGCCTGTGTATGGGAGGAGCACTTCGTTCTACTCCCTCCGCCACACTTGATGTTCTGTTTCATGTAAAACCGTTGGACATTTTCATCAAGCAAACGGCTGCTAATACAGCCATACGGCTTTAAGCCTCCTTTCTGTGGATCAATAATGGAAATGGCCACACCACTATTTTGAACTCGTTCAGAACTATAAAAAGTTATATTGACTACACCATACCCCATTCTCAGTTTAATAAGTATAGCCTCAAAGTGAGTATACCTCCCAGGTCTTCTTGGGAGAATACATCATTTTTGAACGATCATCGAACGAACGGCGTATACTCAGATAGACTAAACCTAAGTCTCTCATTTCGTCTACCCGATCATTGTAGCGTGTTCCAAGCTGAAATCCTGGCTATAAAAGAAGTCCTATCATGGCTTAGAGAAAACGTTATATCATCTAATGATATACGCATCTTCTCGGATAGCCAAGCGGCGTTAACATCCCTAGACTCTGTCTCCACTAACTCACTAACAGCCCTAAATTGTCGATCAACTCTTACGGAGATGGCTACACAGTTCAACATTCTCCTTTTCTGGGTGCCGGGCCATAGAGACATTCCAGGAAATTGCAAAGCTGACGAACTTGCAAAAAGCGGAACAACTTTACCTCTGCTGGCTCACAATGCTAGCATAGGTATCCCCTTAGCTACATGTAAACTCATGCTAAAGCAAGATATCATAGAGAAAACAAACTTCAGGTGGAATAACACCACCGCTTGTTTAGGTACTAAACTAATTTGGCCTAATCTTAGAGCCAAGCTCAAAACAATTAATCTCTCTGAGTAGATTGCACATTAGCTACGTTATTGGTGTCCTGACTGGGCACTGCTTAATAGGAAAGCATGCTATTCGACTTGGAGCCTCTGCAAATGATTTTTGTAGGAGTTGTTTGGACGAGGAGGAGGAGGAGACAATCTCTCATCTTCTGTGCACATGTCCTGCCTTATCACAAAGACGTAGAAACCACCTTGGAGGCTACTACTTTACATTATTTGTCTCCTACGCTTCATTCATAGATCTAATTCTAAAATATCATTTCAATCTTTTTTGGATATAGGAGCAGGTTCGTGAGACTTATAGACAAACGTTTTCTAAAATGTAAATGTAACCTATATTTCTTTTTTTGCTCTTTTAAAATAATAACACATTTTTGATGCAAGGTCTTAATATATTTTGTAACTTTATTATTTGTATTTTTTTAACAGAACTTTTGCTACTTTCTCACGAAACTTCACATGGCTTTCAATCCTGTCGCTGTCACAATAACTTTTAGATATTGCACCTACATACATTCAAAAAAAAAGTTTTATAAATAAAATATTGTCCACCTACAACTTAAATTCTATCTTTTCCAGACTCAATAAATTGCAAAACTTTAAGCAAAGACTCGCAGCAGGTTGTCTTCCTGAAGTTGACTCAAAAATATTCCGATCGGTGATTTTGAAAGAAATTAATGTTTCATGTTGTGCTATACTGTCTCAATCTTCTTCTTCTTCTTCTTTATCATCAGGCCGTCTCCGCTGGTTCTAGCCTTGGAGTGAGTACTTTTGATTTCAATTCCCATTGGTACTGGTTTCTTTATAAGATAATTCGCCTCTTTGCTGGTGAGAAGATCGCATATAACCTATTGTACTTGTTTATAACTTTAACGATCGCCTAGAAACACAAAACTATTTTCTTTTTCTTATTTCGTGCGGCTCTGACGCAAAGAATCGACAAAATCGTCAATACTTCTCATACATATTCGCAACAAAGTGCCGCACAAAAAAGTATCTGGCGTAATGGCACCGTACATCGACCGATAAGACCGACGACGCGACGGACCGGACGACGCACGACGCAACCAGTCTCCTATACGACGACGACCAGCGACGGACGTCCAGTTAAAACCAAAACGATCTTCGATGATCTCTATAAATTTGAAGAAGTGGAGAGCTTTGGATGAAATGAAATGAAATTTACGCCTTGAGGGGGAAATTTATGATGTGGCGAATGCCAACGTTTTGCTGCAATAATAAATGTCATCCACACTGGATATGCCGACCGATTATTTGGATGTTGTTGTTGTATTTGGTACGAGTGTTTTTCTATACTTTCAATCGAAGGTACATCTCATCTCTTCGGTTTCTACTGCGACTTCGACAGTATTGTGGATGGACCATTCTTTATATTGTTTCTGTTGCCGTTCGTATATAACAACTTGGCCTATAATGGAGGACGTGAATGGAGATATTTTTGTCGCGCGGTATAGTGTCGGTGTTGGGTCCGTTCGGTGTGAAAACGCGTCCGTCGAAGTTACCGGCCACCGCCACCGCGCCGCCGACCATTATACTCGATAAAGAATCGAAGGCTATTTCAGGATCAATTCAATACGTTCTTGAACGGTTCGATCGGAATCAGTTGATGGCATCTGTAAGATATTAAAAAAAATTGTGAATGACAGGCTATGTGCCAATGGCAAACAGATGGCAATGCGCAGCGCATAGGTATGACGGAGGAACAAAAGTTTATACAATCTACCCGCAGGAGGCATAAATATAGACTGTTGGCAAAAAAGATCATAAAACCGATTCATGGATTACTAGAGCTATAGTGACGCAAATATTTTTTAAATTTTCGAAATAAAATTCTCTGCATCTTCTTCTTTTTATCAAATCGACTTACTTATTATTGCAATTTGAGCTTCATGCACACTTAGCTATTTGTTAATATTTCTTAATGTAGTTCAATAATCAGGAAAGTAAAATTGAAGTTATTATTGTTCCGCATTGAAAATCATCAGCATCACTTAAGCCGATTTTGAAGCCATTAAATTTTGCTCAACTCCTGATCTGCCTAAGCACGAATCTAATCTATATCTCGAGACTGATGCCACCATCATATATACACTCAGCTTAGGTAGACTTTATTTCCTTCTATCTAATTAAAACAATCCTATAAGTTTGCGGCTCTGCTGCGGATACTCATACTCACCATCATCAGCCATACAATCCGATTGTGATTCAAATTTCTTTTTGAGAACCGCTTGCGGTTATCATTTGAACGCTCGTAAATATATCCAACTCATAATTAGATGCAACACAAGTCCAAGCGCTCCGTGATGTGCTGGAGCACAACATTAGAGATTTACAACGACTTAACTTTAATCTAATCAGCAAAGAGGTAGATCTACACGGAAAACCTGTTGCCATATCTGGGATTAGGATAAGATGCTCGTACTTACTTTTATTTGGTCGTATCATTGGATTGCTGAAGGCTCCAAAACCCGCAAGGGGTATTAGCGAATCCGTTAATAAGCCATCGTTGCTCACAGAAGTCGCATGTTATTTTTGAAGTGGCAATTGCATTGGTACACTTTCTTTCGCGAAGACTATTTATGGTGATGATGAATTTTGAATGATTTGTGGACACGGTGATTATATGGGAAAAATGTATTTTAAATTGGTCCTGCTGGAAAGATATTTCTTTTTATCTTAATGACAACTTTATCGAATTTGTAAAGCAATTCGTTGCTTAACAAAAATAAACCTCATGAACCTATTACCCACTAATTTAATAGTTTACACCAAATAGCAGGGCCAGATTTATCTTTTATATGCACACACACAGGGTGACAAATTGTGGGGGCGCATTATCAGGAGAAACAAAATATTGAAATTTGTATTTTAACCACACATTTATATTTGTTACAACAATGAAAAATCCCATATTTCAGTACAGTCTTTCAAAAAAAATGACTATGCCTAAATTTGTTCTCATGATATTGGAGTCAAATTTAATTTTCAAAAATTTTAAGAACTATTATTGTAGTTTTTTATTTTTATAAAAAAATCCATTTTTTAAAGTGTTTCCAAATCATAACAACAATTTTAACAGAACAGTTTTTGGATCAAATATTATGTTTATGTTCGTAAAATATTGAAAGTGAAAAACATTTGTGTGAACATTTTAATTCTGGGGATCTTGAGAAATGTCAAAATTTCCAATTTGACAAATCGAACTGATTAATACTATACAACTTTTTTGACTTCTTAACATATAGTAAATCAAGGAGTGAGGAATTCTTTATTTTACCGCAAACTAACAACAACATTTTGTATAAGTTGAAAACAGTTTAAAATAAATTTCCAATCTTTTCTCAAGATATTCGAATCCTAAACAATTTTCACCAAATTTAATCAGAATTTTGTTGAAGCCGTAAAGATATACAGAAGTACGTAAATTCATATACACACCGATTTTAGACATATTAAAAAAAAACAAAGATTTAATTTTTAGAGACCTTGAAACATTGAGAAATATCAAAATTTACAATTTGACAAATCGTACCAATTACAATTACACCCATATGGAAGATATTGCTCAACTTTTTTATCGAGCTCTTTCCGCCAATTTATCGTTAACGACAAATCAAAAGCTTACAAGTGGTCCTTGAAACAACTTGTACCCACAGTCAATATTGGAATTTATTAATTACGCTTAATTTAAGACATGAAAATAGCCTTCAATGCTAAATGTGGTCCTAGCTAATTTTAAGAACTAAGTTGTCTTTTTTATTCAAATAAAATGACGATAAGGGCTCGATATGCCCTTAAATACATTTATAAAATCTGTCTCAAGCTCTTTTTAAGTAAGATGAATCGGCTGTTCGATTAAAGCCGGTACAGCTACGTAAACACTGCCGCTTGATCACCCGAAACTTCTCGATCTAGGAAGGGGCAACTCTGAACCACACAGGACTACCATAAACGATCATCGGCCGTATGAGGGAATATAGCATATTACCTTCACTCTTGGGTCAAGACGACTGCTGTAAAAGAGCCGTTTCGTCAGAGCGAAGGCAGGTCAGAGCAGGATTTGTCTGTCGAAATATAAATACTGATATCGAGCCCTTCCCGCAAATTTATTGTAAGCGCCAAAATTAATTTTATCGTAAACGAAAATCAAAAGCTTACTGCTGGTCCTTGAAACAACTTGTACCCATAGTCAGTATTGAAAATTAGTAATTATCCTTAAGTTAAGAAATAGCAATAGCCTCAAAGGTTCTATGTGTTACTAGCAAATTTTAATAATTAAGTTTTCTTTTTTATTGAAAATGCCGCTTACGATAAAATGGCGGGAAGGGCTCGATATAACCAGATACCGAGGTACTTCACTAAACTTTTGCTCGGTAATCGCTGCCTGTGAAGATGAACTATGTCGATCTCACGCCAATTCTTGCACGTATCCCTCGTGGCCCTAGCCAAGGGAGTCCGGAACAGAATTGTCTCTGACTTCTGGACATTTATTTTCAGATTCCAGTCGTCGCAATATCGCTGAATCTTATCGAAATCACACTGCAAGAGAATTCTAATAACCTCAACCATTCGGGCCGTTCTGTACGCAATTAAATCGTCGGCGTACGCAATTGCCTTTGTAAGACTACCTTTCAGATCGCTGGTGTAAATGCTGAAGAGAATCGGCGAATTCACCGCTCCCTGTTGAAGACCATTTTTAATTGAGAATGTTGTGGTAGAAGTTACATTGCCACTTTTGACAACAAACTTTCTACCGTTAAGCATATCATAAAGTATATACAACAATGGCTTGCTTATGCCAAGCCTGCTCAGTTTAAGGTAAAGACCCTCTAACCATACGGTGTCAAAGGCCTTTTCCAAATCAACCAGAACAGCACCTGTGCATTGTTGTTTTGATTTATTCCATTGGATATCAGAAACCAGTTTAGACGCAGCATGAATTGTGTCATGACCAGCCTCGAACCCGAACTGTGTATCCGGAATTATTTTGTTGTCCGCAGCCCACATAGTCAGAGCCCTATTGATGATTTTTTCGAAAACTTTGCTGATGCTCGGAAGAAGACTTATCGACCGAAGATTTGACGGGTTGGAGTTGTCCTTTCCCTTTTCGGGAGAGGATGAACCACAGCGGTCTTCCAATGCACTGGATAATATGCATTATTCAGTGCATTGTTGAAGAGTGTGGTGTAAATGTCAATTGCTTCCATCGGTAAATGTCTTAGTACAACGTTGGATATACCATCGACACCTGCTAACTTTTTATTTTATATTGAATTGAAGATGAGCTGAAACTCAACCTTAGTCACTAACAAGATACTTGGTCCCGTTTGCTCAGTGATTATCGCATTTGCCAAGGGATCGTCATTGAACCGCATGAAACCGCGGCTCTCAGATCGCCATAGTGTCATATCATTTCGAAGGTGAATGTGATTAAGTAGGGCTCTGTTTTCCAGGTCGTGGTTGGGGCGAATGCTAACATTCACCTTGTACACTTGCTGAAAAGGTGCCTCCACTTTTTCCTTCGGATCTTCAATAATATAAAAGTCATCGTCGAAGATGGCTTCTTCGGGATCTATTTGCACTATCCTGAGTACGTCCCTGTTCTTTTCAGTTGTTTGGAGTTTCAGTCTTGGAAGGTCACTATTTTTCTTTTTTCTGAATATCTAGTTGATTTTAGGGAACATACTTACTAGTGTCACCGGAATTAACTAACCGGATCTTACGGTCCCAGTACTTGTTAATTAATAACCTGTAGCTCTCCTTAATCAACAGATTGACATTTTTTATTGACGACTTCAGTGTCCTAACCTCCAAGTCGTGTGGGTCTGTAAGTCGTCTGTACAAGTTTTTGAGTCTTGTCAGTAAGCCACTCTTGTGCCTACGTAGTGCTTCAATAGTCGCATTCCTGTAAGCATCAATTTGGTCCCGTTCTTTGTTCTTTGGTATTGTCCGTTTTATTGTTTCTTCCATCTATTGTAAATGTTGGTCAATTTCTGTATTTTTCAGGTTTCTGTTGTTTGGTGGGGTTATGTCACTCGAACGAAGTTCTCTTGCTAGGGCGTTAGTAAACGAGGCCAACACATCTTACTGTAATTATAAGAGTGCGTTGCAACGTATTCTTCCAATTCCACGCGTTCGTTCGGAATTTGCATTACAGCAGCCAGTCCGCAGTGATCACTGTCGTACTCGACTGTCTGTAAGCAGTTTCGAGGGTGATTACCCACTTTGTCTGTTACTGTCAGTCTGGTGTCGAACAGCAAAAGATTCAGAAAGGAGCCGCTTCTTGGATACGATGGCTTTTCAGTAGCCAGCAGGTCGACGCCATATTCAACGCTGTAAAGATTCATCAAATTAAAAAGATGGTTACCTCCGGGATTATTATTTTGATTTTCCCAATCTTCATGTTTTGCGTTCAAATCTCCGGCCAAGATGAAATAGTTTTCTTCCAAGCTAAGTTCAGTTCCATGAAAAGAATCTCGAGTTCTGAAGCAAAGTAAGTAACTTGTGCAGCTCCAGCCGCATAAGCCGCAATCATATACATCCGCTTCCCTTGAGTGAGAGAGATGCATACAACGCAAACTTCTAGCGTCTTGAGCTTTCGCAATTCATTGTTGTATATGACTTTATAATTAATGCCTTTTCGTATAAAGAGAGCGGCACCGCCCCCTTAAGTGGAGTCGGGCCGGTCTCTTCTTACGATATTGTAGTTTGTATGAGTCAATTTGTGTTTGTAGTTTAGCTTACTTTCGCTAGCTATAAACACATCGGGACTGTATTCTTTGGAACATATTGGCTCTTCGTTCAATCCTTATCAGTGAATTTACATTCACAGCTAGGACTTTAAGGCGCGTTTCCTGCAGCACGCCCATTATGGTCTAAATTGCGCCAGGCCAGGCAACAAAGAGTAGAGATGATCTACCCATTTCCCTTGCTCCTTTATCTGACTTTACAGCAATGTTAGTTGACCTCGGATGCTCAACAACTAGGCTGCAACTCTGGTGCCTTAGGCACGGGGACCTTTGGGACAACCGGTGGTGGCCTGTCTCGTGTTCCCATTCGCTGTCACCGTACACACGCAAACATCATTTTAAAAATCTTTTATTTCGACTCTAGAGACCTTGAAACGTAGAGAAATGTGAAAATTTCCAAATTTTACAAATCGGACCCAGTACAATAACTTTCTATGGGCAGTTAAAAATATTACTAAAACTTGGTAAAAGTTTACTTTCGACTCAGATATCTTTTCAGAAACGAAAAATATTGGTTTCAAGCTAATTTTATCTCAAAGAAAATATTGTTTTCAATATTCATTGGTATTTTTACTGTTAGTCAGTTTTTTCATAAGAAAGTAAAATCTACAAAAAAATACTACGAAAAGCTACTTAAATTGGTCACAATTGGATTTTGACTAAAACGTAAAATAGATTTTAAAATCAAACTATTTCATCATATGCAAAATATTATTCGTAATTTTAATTTTTCTAGAAAAATTAAACTGACAACTTTTTTTAACAAAACATTTAACCTGCACACCTTTTAAGTAAGACAAATCGGCAGACGGGATGCGAAGTTATCAGCCTCTTTTAATTTTATTTGTTTTTCATTTTAAAAAAAAAAACACGGAGAACATTTTTTGTCGAAGAAAATATTAATTTAAGAAAATGGTAATTGCAAATTTTTGCTCCACAAAAGTTTAATTCAAACGTAATATTTGCAACTATGTAATTTTAAATACATCTTACCATATGGAACCTTGTACAAATTTACAGCTTTAAATTCAAAAAGTAGAACATTTTTGAAATAGCCCGGATATCTGTAAAAATCTTCGATTCAATTCTTGGGTTTGGAAAAAAAAATATTCAAAAATAATTGTCATTAAAACTGTTTACTCTTATTGTTCTTAATTTTTTAACTCTTAACAATTTTTCAACAACAAAATTGAATTTCTGATTTCCAAACAAAACATGAAATAAAAAGATAAATACGAATTTTCTTAATTTCAAGTTTCTGCTCAATTGAATCTTCAAATCCGCCACAGGAAGATATTAATTCACTTGTCGTTTGCGCAGGGTTTCCTTAAGTACAAAATCCACTTAAATGAAATGAGAAACTTGACATTTTTTCGTCCTTCTTAAAAGTGTTTTATATCTCATGAGCTCGGTTTTCAGTTCGTTTTCAACCCCTTTTTAAACTCAACCACCATTAAACCTGTTTCAAGAAATCCTTAAATTTTATTAGATTTCGATTGTCTCCTGCTGATACCGCCAATCCTCTACCACTCTTATTTAAAAAGATTCTAAATCAACTTCCTTTGCTAAAGAGATCAAGAACTTTATCATAAGGCTTCATACAACTTATTTCTTTTAATCAATCCCTGATGATGATTTCTTCCCGCACTGCTTTGTTTAAAATTATGTTCTTCATGATCAAGCCAGACATAATTTCCTGTCTTCACCTTTTGCTTTTCCCATAAGCTGTCAATTCTCTCCAAAATATAATTTAGGCACCAACTAACTCAGGTTTTTTTCCCCCATTTCCATAACTACCTAAATGATAAATGTCTCTGAAAATGGATGCTTTATATTTTTATTATTCCAAACACCATTAGCAATAATCGTGCAAGAAAATGTAAACATACAAAGTTGTTGTCTCTGGTGAATCGTTGAGTGCGGTGATGAAGTTCCAGAAAGCCCGATATTAGGTACAAAAGATCCTCGTCAGAAATGTTTGCCCTTTATTCCAAGAAAAAGTCGAAACGTTCGTTGTTTGTGTGTACCGTACACAGCGCGCCAGCCCAGCAGCTTTTTCGGATTTTTATAACCATCAGTGAACGGATATTAATTATTATTGTTCGCGCAGGCACCAAATCCATTTGTCATTTCTGAGCCAATACTCTGGCTGTCCCATAAAATTCGTAACAAAATCATATTATTCCGATGTGATGGTGACTACGGTTTCCGATATATTCCCATTCCGAGTTCCCACAAGATAGCAAAACGAAATCCTTTCGTCTTAAACAAAAATAAAGAAATTCGGGACTAATTTTCGCCATAAAACGCAAGAGAGCTCCAAATTCAAAGTCTGATTTTGGTTTTACGACTCTTCACCATACCTACCCGCAGCCAAAGCTGAAACTGAAGCTGAAGCTGAAGCCGCACCCGCATCGCGCAACAAGCACAGCTCCGTGCGAGTTCCATTAAATTTATAGTTAAAGCATGCAATAGAAGCAACTCAGAAGCAACAGAGGAAGCATCCTGTGGCTCCCAGACCATCATCAGACACTATAGAGGGTGGACACGATTTTTGCCTCCCTTTTAATAGATGTCCGTTATGGAATTTTTACTTATACTCGCATAAATGCTTTTAGGCCGAGGATACCTTAGTGGGTGTTGCCAAGATGATATTGCCATTCTGTGACGAAGGACGAACTCGAACTCTGTATCTGCGAAGCCCTTAATGAGCCTACATGCAATGACGATGATGATGATGATGGGAAATCGTTAGGACTCAGGAGCTTCCCAAACCGAGGAATTCCAAATAAATACAAAAATATTTTGTTCATCATCACCCAGACTAGGGTGGGTCTCAATTCATTTGGCCAATTCAACTTCTTAGAGATGCTCGAAGGATAAAACGATTGACTCTGGCTCCTCGAGGCCTATAATTAAGACGGTCGTCGGTCGTCGGTGGTTGAAGTTAAAGTTGAAGTTGAAATGGTCATCTTGATCGTGCCAAGGTGAAGTATTGTAAAACCAGAGCAAGACACACAAAGGACAGAGAGTTAAAGAGCTACATAAGAGAATAGGAGGCCCCGAGCGGTCCCTATTTTTGTGTCGAATCAAGGTACCTACCAAGAAAGACCCAAATGCGATATTATCCTGTCTTGTCCCATGGACTACGGCGAGCGAGTTTTATATACCAACTGCGTGGTGCGTGAAATGACTTGCGCAGCGCTACACACAGTGACGATGGCAATGATGATGATGATGATTATGACGACCACGATGACGACGGGAAATTAAAAACCGTCTCAACAACAACGACCAGCGACGACGACTAAAGGTGGACGATGACGACGATGATGATGATGATGATGACAACGACGGGACACGGAATGTAAAAGGATGTGAAATGGTGGTTCCATTCGAACTGTATGACACATGGGAGGGACCAATTTTAATGGAATTTCTGATTTTGTTGTTATGATTTTTTCTTTGTATTCTGCTCATGCTGCTCATTTATTATTTTTCGAAAAAGACAAGAAATTAAAAACTCAAAAAACACCACGAGAAACATTCGACGAAAAGAACATCAATATTTCGGGATGCATTAAGTATGGCAGTGGGCAGTATTGGACAGGACAGGAAAGGCGGGTGGACATCTTCCAGACGCGACGCTGCTCTGACATCATAAGAATAAACAAAAAGTAGACCGCAAAGGAAGATAAATAATAGAATGAACTATACAAAGCCCTCAGGTAATGTGTGTGATGGCAAGTTATTAAGGACCTTTTTTTCTAAATTTCGAAAAAATTCTGCTATACATAGCCCAACAAGGCGACGACGACAACGACGCTGTGTTCCTCAAACAAAATGGTCCAAAAATTTTGATTTAGTGCCCATGGATTTCTATACCTATACGTACGTCTTTAAAGGTACATACCTGTAATGGGACAGTCCCATAATATCATCAACCGGAAGAGGATTTAATTGGTTTTCAGGAAATAAATGTATATTATTATTGGTGACGCTGTGTGCTGACCAATTTCTGATGGATACCTTAATACAAAGTAAAATACGTATAAAAGAATTCTGCAATTTGGTAAGAACTTTTTCTTAAATTATTTGACACTATTTAAGGTGCGACAAATTTTGCATAAGTGAGTTTCGTCTTGATCTTGTGGAAATTGAAAAAGTCAGTCTCGTTGCGGTATCTTCCCATATAACTAATTCCTCGGGCTATAACGCGATCAAAACATTCCCATTCGTACCCGTCTTTCGATGATTCTAGAAGTCTTATTATTAATAAAATCATTTTGACAGATAAAATGCTAACACTGTGAGGAATGAGACCATTTCGTTTTATTTAAAATTCTGAAAACGAAAAACATATTCTTAACACTTTATTGGAGTTCCGAGTTTTTTGCCGATATGACATTTTTTCCTTTAGTGTTTGCGTTTGGGCGATCAAATTTAAAACTAAAAATATTGTAGTGCCGAAAATAAACACAAATTTTGCTCGAATGCCAAAGTGCTAAAACACATGACATCTTTTGGTCGATTAGTAATTTGGGTTTTATAATATTTTCAACTTCCCATAGGAAGTTTTTGTAATAGGTCCGATTTGTCAAATTGATAATTTTGACATTTCTCTACGTTTCAAGGTCCTTAAAGTAGAAATAAAAGATTTTTAGAAAGATGTCGTACGTCCGTAATTGTATTTGTTTATATAAGAAATCAAAACTTTTAAGAAATGCTACTAAAATTGTTAAAAATTGTTTTTCGACTAAAAATCGCGTTTACAAAAATGGATTTTGAAATCAAACTATTTCATCAAATGCAAAATATTGTTGGTAATTCTAAATTTGTTTTGAATAATTCAATTGACAACTTTTTTAACAAAACACGAAAACCTACAAACTTTTAAACAAGACAAATCGACAGATTTTTTTTAAATTGGTATCTGACGGTTCTTGAGATATGGACGACAAAAAAAGGTTTCCTGTACGTACACACGCACACGAAAAAAATCGCTATAAGAACATTTAATCCAGATTCTTAGCAAATTGAAACGTGTAAATCAAAAATACTCCATTTACCAAGATCGGAATCTTTCGTACGTTTTACTTTCCAAAACCCGTTTGTTTGCATTGTTGTATTTGTAATTTTGACAATTAATCCATGAATAGATGTGAAACAAAACAAAAAATACAAAGCCGTGGGCTAGCGGCGCTATGCAAAGCAAAAACAAAATGGGGAGGTCAATAAGCTTTTTTTCAGATTTTTCTTTTTACTTTTTTCGATGAAAAAGTCAGTTTTTAGCTTTAGTTTTGCAGTTTTGTTGGTAGCAAACCAATGTACATTTTGGTCTTGAAAAAAGTATGTTCAGCATCAGTTTAATATATTTTATTGACTCATTTACAGCAATCACTTCGAAATTCTTTAAATTTCATAATTAACTTCAGATTATTGTATCAAAGATGCGTTCGAAGAACCATCAAGTTAAGGGTGCGAGCGCATTTATTGAACCCAACATTTGTTTGCAAGTAATTAAAATCTGTATCAATTTAATAAATCGAAGTATATTTATAGCTAGTTTTTGATGATTTAAGCTTGCAACTATTTTTCAATTCCATTTTGATTATTAAATATTAAACCAATATTTAAAAAAATAACCAGAACGATTATAGCGAACTTGTTAAATAAATGCAGATCAAATAAAATGCAAATTTTGACGTTTATCACAAATTGAAAACGTCAAAAAATCAGTCTGAATTCATGCACAACTCATTCAATAGATCATGTAATCGACATGAATGTTTATTGTTGACGTACAGAACTCCCTCAAATAAGTATTCCAAATTCTAACTACAAACAAAATTCTAACTCTAACATAGTCCCTCAAAAAGAAATTTTCAAGAATATTTCTACAACAAACAAAACTAGAATTTGGTCTTTCAATTACCGAACTGCTTAAATGATGAAAATACTAATCTAATTGAGGAATCTGAACTTGCTTAAGTTAGCAATGGAACTTCACAAGTTTGCTTTTCGTAGCATTGTCTGTACAAACAAATACGGAGGCACCCGCCTATTGTTTCCACCTGAACTTCTAACTTTGCCAAAAAAAAATACTATAAGCTGTTCTAAGCAAACTACAGCTGAAAAAATGTTTTGTTTTGTTGTTTTACAAAGTATTGAGTTACACTTTTGTCCATTTCCAATTATACTTAACTAGTTGCAGGTCATATTGCGTTCGCAAATAATTTAAATAAACAAGAGCACTAATAAATCATTGAATATGTATTCTTATGTAATCTTATTTTATTTAATATACATTTACAACAATTATTTGGATTGAAATTAAAAAGCTATACCAATCTTCCAATTTAAGACCATGTCAGCACTTCAGATTCTGTTGGTTCGGATTGTTTCGTTTTTGAACGAAGGCCAAAATTAAGCATTTAGATGTGCCTGAGGACTAAAATGAAGCATTCTGATGGGCCGGAACACTAAATGTGACAATGTGTGTGGTTTTTGCATCATTTCACGCACACTTTCTCACATTTAGAGTGCAGTTAGATTGTAGGCAAACCGAAATGTCAGTCTGAGATTCCGATCTTGGTAATGGAGTATTTTTGGTGTAAAAATATTAAATGGGTAAGGGTATCAATAGAACAGCATAAAACTATATCTTTTACAATGAAAGAAGCTTAGTTCAGAAACAAATTTTAAGAGAATGAGAGTCTATAGCACGATTTTTGGAAAAATCGACTTTTGAACATTTTTTTGCTTAAGAAATGAAAACACGACAACAACGATTTTGCACAAAGTTTTAATTTCGAAGTTTAAAACTCAACCGACCAAATGGTTTAGGTGCCAGGACAGATAGACAGACAGACGAAATCGTGAGTTAAAAAATTGTTACCATTGCAAGTAAAAAATCTAAAATTAATTAAATACTTAGTTTTACAAATTTCACAAATCTGTTTTTAAAAATCAAAATATTTCTCAAATGTTATTAAGGTTAGAAAACTTTAATGTCAATTTTTAATTGTGTCGTTGCTTTTACAAAGCAGAGTTTTGTTGAAAATAAACGTCTTCGTCATAATTAATATTATCTAATTCCGTTTACAAAAATCATAGGTCATAACTCAGTTGTTCAATCGATTCGTCCTCAAAGCTGCATTTACCTAATTTTTGAATAGATCCTATCACATCAGCGCCCAAAAATCGCAATAAGTCACAAGATGAGTTTACGATACAAAAGAAGCTTTCAACTTGAAAATGTACCTCATCCCCTTGTTCCATTTTAAGTGTGGAAAAGCTTCAAAAGTGACAGCTCCCTGAACTATTTATTAAAAATAGATCACTTAAAAGTACACAAATCTAATTTTAAATAACCAAGTGAAAACATTACATATTAAACATTTAAATCTGAAATAGGACTTTTAACATTTTAACCTTTTTCAAAAACTCAACATTTAGTGTCAAAACATGGGGAAGGGCTCTTGTACGATAAAATGTTTAATAAAAATGATTCGTATAGTATTTAACATTTCAAAAAAAAATTTTGTTATCCAAAATCATAGTTCTTAACTAAAATCAAACTGTTTTAGAAACATATACAAAAATATTGAAAACGTAAGAAATTAACCGCTTTTCCATAAATCTAAATACTCCTAAAAACCTCTTCTACCCGTTTTTAACATAACCTGCATTAAAAATAGTTAATTTTCAAAACGAAAATGTACATATTTTAAAATTAACTTAATTCTTTTTTATCTACCCAGAGCTTTTTATTGTTTTTTTTTAACTTCTCAATTTAAGTTATTGTAATCAGTTCAAATTGTCGAACTAAAAATTTTGACACTTTCAAACATTTAAAGTTCCAGATAAAATCATAAAAGGAAGCAGAAAGGACTTTTAAAAATTAATTATAGCAATTTAAAAAAAAGTCAATATTTTGGTTGACCCTAAATATCGAAATATTAAAAGTATTAATAATTAAATTAAGAGTTATATGTCTTGAGAACAAAAAAAGATAGCGACTTCCAAATTGTTTTATGCCATAGAAATATTGTTGTTAATAAGACAGTGTTTTCCTTTAAAAATATAGTAAGTAAGTAAGTAATTCATTTATTTATATTAATTTACAAAATTGTATACAATCTTTTTAATTTAGATTTTATGGCTATGCCGTCAGCCAGGTTCATAAAAAAAAATCAAGAATATTTAAATGTATGTATGTATGTATGTTTTAAAAATAATAAAATTCTGTTATTAATAACAATCGATACTTGTAAATATCTTTCAGAAATGTAATTAATGTTTTCCAATCGTGCTCGTTAAGGATGTTTAGCACTCCCGATCTGACAGTTGTCAAATTTGAAGATAAGAATACACAGGCCATAATGCCCAAATTCATAACAGAAGCTAAAATCAAAAAGGCAAACCTTCTGATCGGAGGCGACGCAAATGCTCGGCATACCCTTTGGGGAAGTTCTGTGACCAACGAACGAGGTGAGTCACTTTTTGATTTTATTGTTGAAAATAATATGACCATTTGTAACAGAGGCAATACTTCCACTTTCGTCTTTCCGAGCTCGGAAAATTATGATGGTTGGGAGGATGTGCTTGATGTTACTTTAGGAAACAACCATAATTTATTAGTGGAAAATTGGAGAGTTTTCCCTTTGAATTCGTTTTCGAATCACAAGTGGATTCTTTTTCAAGTTAATTTCGAGTCAAAAAACCCTCCGCCTTACAGAAATCCCAAAAGAACTGACTGGACGAAATTCAGTCAAATTGCAAATTCCAAACTAATCAACTTACTGAATATCACTGAATCGATAGGAGACCTTGAATCAAAGGTGAAAACCTTTGAAACTTCTATAAGTAAAGCTTTTAGAGTCTCTTGCCCAGTTAAATATAAACGTAAAACACTTCCTTCTTGGAATGGGGAACTGTCAAGTCTTAGTAAAATGACGAGGACAATTTTCAATATCTGCCACAAACATAAGTTTTACCAATGTATAAAAACTCTCTTGAAATTTACAAGCAAGACCTGTCATCAGTCAAAAGACAAGGCTGGAGAGAATACCAATGCCAATCAATCGAAGACATAAAGGACTCCGCAAGGCTCAGCAAAGTTTTATCGAAGGAACATTGTAATCCTTATTTCTAAAAAAGCCTGATGGAACCTGGACAGCCTCCCCAGCCAAATCTCTTGAGCTACTGATGAAGACGCACTTTCCGATTTGCGAGAGCGATAACCCCGAACTTCTTGAAACCACAGAGCTAAACGTAGCTCATGTGGAGCAAGTCAATTCCGTTATAACCAGAGAAAATATTTTGTGGGCCATCAATACTTTTTCTCCATGTAAATCCCCAGGCATGGATGGCATACTGCCAGTTATGCTTCAAAAGTTGCATGATGTGGCAGCTCCATGGCTGGAAAAAATGTTCAAAGGATGCCTTTTTCTTAAACATGTACCCATGTCGTGGACACAGGTCAAATTAGTTTTTATCCCGAAAGTTAGGGCGAGGTCACGAATCCGCGAAGGATTTCAGACCAATAAGCTTAACCTCTTTTGTGCTTAAAACCTTGGAGCGCATTCTTGTTTACCATATTAGAGAAATCCTAGTTGGACAACTTCTCGAAAGCTCTCAGCATGCTTATCTAAAGGGAAAATCTACGGAGACTGCCCTCCATGAGGTAGTGCGTAATGTAGAACAAACAATCCATTATTTACTCTTGCCACCTTCCTAGACATAAAAGGTGCTGTTAACAACGTCCTTACCGAATAAATAGAAGAATCGCTCGTTAAGTTCGGCATAGAAGACTTAATTCGAGAATGGATTATTTCCATACTCAGTGGTAGGAAGATTCGAGCCACTCTAGGTAGTACAATCACAACAAAACACGTGAGTAGGGAAACACCTCAGGGTGGTGTTCTTTCGCTTCTTCTATGACTTCTTGGTCATGGATACAATTCTCGTTAAATTAGAGAGATGTGTAGTGAAGGCGGTAGCCTATGCGGATGATTTGGTGCTATTGGTTTCAGGAAAGTACACCTCTGTGATTAGTGCAATCACGGAGTCAGCTTTGAAAAAAAATAGCAGCTGGGCCACGAGTTTTGGACTTGGAGTTTACCAAAGTAAAACTGAACTGTTTACCACCAAAACTAAAGTAAGCTAAAGAAGGTTCAGAGAACAGCTTGCGTGGGCACCACAAGGTCCATGCGAACTTGCCCACGCCTTAAACGTTATTTAGGATCTTCTACTGATCGATCTTTTTATTAAATACATAGTTTAGTGAGGGTTTTAAGGTTATATTCCCATCCAGAGAAGATTGGGAGGATGACATCGTGTCGATAGGTTTCGACACAACCATTTTTACTGACGGCTCAAAGATGGAGTGCGGAGTTGGTTCTGGGATCTTTTCTGAGTCCCTAAATGTAGCCAAATCCTTTAGACTTCCTGACTTTGGTAGCGTTTTTCAGGCTGAACTGCTGGCAATAAGGGAGGCATGTAAGATACTTAAACAAGCCCAAACCAAAACCGAAATGCGGCTATCTTCACAGACAGTCAGGCAGCTGTCAAAGCCATTAACTCGGCCACATCCTCATCTTAATTGGTCCAGCAATGTCGCAATGAGCTTGCGAACCTGAATATTAACCTCGGTGTCACCCTGATCTGGGTTTCGGACCATAGTGGTATCGTGGGAAATGAACGGATCAGCCCTTCATAGCTCACTTGCGGAAATGGTTAAAATTCCTCTTGGTGCTATGAAGGGTAAAATCTTTTCTATCTACCAAACTGAATCAAACCGAAGGTGGAGCAATTTACCCAACTGCATTATATCTTGAAAGATATGGCCTGGCCCACCTATAATAAACCCGTATAAACGATCTTCTATGCAGGCCAAGGCAAGACATAGCCAGGATTGTTGCGGTTTGTACCGGACATTGGCCTTCCTATAGGATCTCAGGCTAGGTTGCCTGGAGATCGCCATTTCTACCTACCTAGTGAGCCTTTTTGTTAAAAAAAAAGACGGATTTTTTGAACGATGAAGGTATGTCGGCATTCATAAAGATTTTATTGAAAATAATTTTTAAATGGTCGAGAAGCATAGGGGTTGCATTTTTAAAAAATTCGTAAGGAATTCCATATTTACAAGGTGTCTTGTTGTTTTTTGCTTTGTTTATCACATCTTCAATTTCTTCGCTTTTAATGTATTCATCTAAAGTTGTAAAGCTGGAATCGTTGGAGAAAAGAAGCTTACAGTGAGTGGCAAGGGTGTAGAAATACCAGCACCTCTTTTGTAGTTGGTTCCGTTAATTTCTTTTACAATTTTCCAGAAGTACCCTAGATTTTTTTTTTAGGCCTAGTTCAGTTGCTTTTTAATTATCATAAGCATATTTTTTTTCCTACATAACATTTTAAAACTTGCGTTCGCTTCCAGGTACCTACAAACGATTTTTTTCCGAGCTTTTTAGTCAAACCATTTTTGCTTAAATTTTAAGTTGGGTGAGAGTGATTTGTTTCACGTTGTGAGAACTTCCGGCAGTTCGGATGAAGCATTGCTGTTTAAAAGAAACGGGTCCAAGGAATGTTGGTATAGGGTAGAAGATTAAGTTTTCCAAAATATATTTATTTAACTCCTCGACTACATATTCCCATAAAACAGCTTAAACTTAAATGTTTGATTGCATTTTAATTTTTTTTTAAATTGCACCAATGGTATGTTATCAGTGTGGGTAACATCCCAGCCTTTTGTTTAAATGAGCAAATCATTATAATTAAAATATTTATTTGCTATGAATATTTTACAATATACATATTTATGTTACCCTTCGGTTAAATAAATTTCCACCCTAAGAAATTTCGATTAAAATAACTCAAAATAAAACAAATAAATGATCCATTTGTGCGTTTCAATTTAAAACTTCGTATAAAAGATGAAAGTAATCTCCGTGACATTCCTGTGTGATCCTCAATTTAATTGATAAACAAATATAGAAGCACTTAGGTACCTATACCTACTCCATCCGGTGCCTTATATCGATGGTTTGAATAGAGCAAAAAGACTGACTCTGATGAGACTCATTTCAAGATATGACAAATCCATCTAAAAGAACACATGGCTCTATATCAATACAATACGAGTACGGCTACAGTATAGCTTCAAGAATCATCTACACGCTCGTGTCAAAGATAACGTCGCTTATGACGGAACTCTTCAAGCACACATTTCCAAAAACCCAAAAAGCACTCGAGATTCAGCCTCTTTTAATCCATTCCAAAATGTGTCCAAGTCCATATAATGCTGCAAAGTATAATATAAGAACATCACTAAGGTATATGGAGTATAAGAATATGCCTGATGAAGACGACCGACGACGACGACGATCCCCCCACCAGACAAAGACATCTCTTCTCTGATGGGTACAGCACCCCAGAAGCAGAAGCATAGCAGAGAACGCACAGCGCCGCACATATTGGCGTCATTTGAACACTTGAAAACGCCACTCTTCAGCTAGTTCCGCTTTATTTTTTATAAAAAACTAAAACTTGGTTGTGGTGTTGGCTCATCTCCGGGGCTGTTTGTCTGTGATATTATCTATGAAACACACCAGCACTTAACCCACAAAGTCACGAATCTATTTTTAAATGTTATTTTTCAATTCAAATGCGATTTTTTCAATATACCCTCTCAATTTCAAAAATGAGTTTTCTAGAGAAAATTCATTCATTCAAACAAAGTATCCGATTATGATGACTATGGTCAAGTCGAAGAATCCATCATCAACATAAGCTAAGAGCTAAAGCATATCAAGGCGTAGCCCTAGCCCTCGCCCTCACTTATAGACAGGTATATGTTGGTACTTGTAACATTTTTGAACAAATTTATTGCTTCATTGTTTTTGTGATATTGGAAACATTTTTATCGTGTCTTCCTGATTAAGTATCGCTGGAGGAATTGACTCGATAGTCGACGGCGGCGATGCCATGGATTATTGGCCAACAATCGAAATGCCAATGGATCACAGAAATCAGCTGCTGTGCCGGTGTGTCCAAAAAAGGAAAAGACTTGTGTCAGTTTTCGACATGGCTGTATTTCATAGGAAATTTAAAAAAGTGGAAAAAGAGTAAGAAACTCAAAGGAAATGCTGATGAGCATGTACTCATAAATAAGGAGGTTTAATGAAGCAAAGCTAAGTTTCTATTATTTCTATCGATTGAATGGATTGCACGAAGCTGGTCTATAAATATTCGTACGAAAGGCTCCTTAATCCAAATCCATCCCTGTAAGTCCTCCCTCTTCGCAAAATGTCCGTAATGTGCGGCCAAAAGTCTCCCCAATCTATTGTACCACATGTATGGCCTTTTAGCAATGTACTTATATACGTTTGTATAAGTTCGATTTGTGGTTAATTTTGTTTTTGTTTTTATTTCTGTAGTGATGGAGGAGGATAATAACAATTGTCCTCAGGCGACTTATTGTTAAGATTTATATAAAAAAAAATAAAACATTTATCGCGAGCACTTAATCTCACCCGCTCTTTGGCGTGATGGTCGCGGAATGTGTGTATTGTACGCGTTGTATGCTTTTTACAAAAATAAAAGACTGAGGGAGTTTCATTGCGGGCAGTGATAGCCAAACCAGGACTATATCGTTGGCAATATTGTGGTTTGCATATCGAAAATAAAGACGCATGACCATACCCAGGGACTCATTGAGATAATTTGTAAGGGTTTGAATTCGATACTGTACGAAGTACGAACCGAAAATGTACGATGATGATGGTGATTGCTTTTGGTGATTTACCTGACTTTTTAAGGAATTTGTGAGGGGTATGGTCTTAATAGTGGTTGAGTCACATTTTTCATGTAGGTGAGTTGGTTTAAAGGGTCGGCACTCAACCATCAATGCCCACTTACCTCATACAACTTACCTTACGCTACTTATTATTGGAAGTGGGAAAAAGTCTTATATTAAAGATGAACTATTATTAATTCAGTAACGAAAAGATTAACATTTACAAAGTATTTAATTTTTATCATTTCACCAAAATCTTTGGTCCTTCGAGCCGGATATAAACCAGCAACATATGGCTACCTAAATTTACTACTTCCACTCTTTACCTTCAAATCAATGAGACAAAGAGTTAAAGAGACATTTCCTCCACTGAAGCCCTTACAATGAGAACAAAAATTCTTTATGGTTTTAGCTTATTTTTGTTTAATAACCCATAAGTCACGTCCAATCAATCAAAACCCATGTAAATCCATCATTATAATCTGGTTTCCATCACGGTTCATATAATTCATACTACATACGGTGCAGTGCATCAGCATCCTACTTCCCTATATGATGCGATGCGTCTTGAGGAGCCTCGTCTACTGTCTACCGTCTGCTCAATGTCCATTGCCCATATGTCCATTGCTAATTTCCGGCTTTGACGCACTGAACCATAATTGAAATTCCTCCTCAGTTTTTAGTTGGCATCATCGTCAGCATAGGATCATATAAGTGGCTTCAACTCACCCGGTCGATCTCATTCGCCAAATCGACTCCATCGCGACGCGAAGTTTTATTTTTTTTTTCCTTTAACTTCTATATGTAGGAACATACCTACTTCTTTCTGATATGTAGGCATATGCTCCCGGACTCGACTGGACTGGACTGGACCGTGTGGAAATCAATTAAATCTAATTCTCACGACCGAGTGACACGCCAAACTGCACATCGCACGTTGTTGTAATATACAAAATATACACGGCGCTGCGGCTGAAGGCAGCGCGGTGTAAATGATGCATCAGCGTTATTGGTATCAATATCAGCGTATTGCACAAACGTACTATTATGGTGATGCTGCTGCTGCTGATGCGGCTGCCCCATCTCGCACATCATGATCGACCTCTAGCGCACTTGAATCAGGAATCACACACAGGCTTTGAGTCCGAACGCTGAGCAGCGCTGCTGGCCCAAAAGAATGTTATAAATGCAAAGCGGGCTATATACCTGCGTGTATGTATATATTTTTCGTGTGAGTGTGATTGCGCAAAGCAATAAAATTCAAGGCACCATCCATCCACGAGGAAAGGAAAAAGTAAAAAGTGCAACACTCAATATATTCACCGATCGATGGCAGCGATCTTTCACAACGAACCAATCATTATGTGTCATCCTCTTGCCCGGACACTACTTGGACTTGCCTACGACGCGACGGTCGCGTCGAGTTCGTGGTGCGTCCGTAGCGTCATCGTAGGTCGGTCGTTCACAAACATATATTCTTACAAAAGAGAAAGAGACAGCAAGAGTTCTAGATAATGATGAACGCAAAAAACCCGTTCACCCCAAGCCAACTACGTTATTACGGGCAAACAGCGAAGAGACCAAGTGTAACGCACCATCAGAGCAGACCCAGCAAGTCGTCAAAGTTGTAGGGTACACTTGGGTAAAAGTGCCAACATTTTTACATATGTATTAATGTTTGTCATAAGTTTTTTTTAAGTTTACATTAATTGGGGTTGTGTTCTGTTTGACGGAAGTGAAATCAATAAAATTTGGGTTGAACCCTTAAATAGGGGAGTACTTGGATAGAGTGAGTATTTTTTGTATCTTTAAAGTTGTTAAAATACAATGTTTAAGCTTTTCTGTGCTTTACCAGTTCATTTTTTAAAATTACTTTTAGTCAAATGTCTTGTTTCCATGTTTTGTTGATTACCTATGAATTCTTTGATTTGTCACAGCTTATACAGCTTCCTGGATAATGTTGTGTCTTAATGTCAAACCATAGGATAGGCTTCTAATTGTAAAAGGACCTTAATTGCATAATTTTAGTGTCGAATTTGTTTCTGACTTGTAATGCACATTCGAAAAGATGCTAAATTTAGACCTATTTCAGTGTCTTACCTTTAGTTACCTTAATTTTCTTCTCAGCTCAGTAGGAGACTCATATGGGTTCAGGACTCAGGTACATACATATGAATGCCTCATTATTCATCGCTCAATGCTGTGGGATACTCATTCTGCACTCTATGGAATTCAATCTTAAAGACAAACAGGAAAGAGTGCACAGGTGCTTTAGTTTTATATTCTCAGCTTGGGACTGAAATGATCAAGCTGCAGAAATATATAACAGCATAACTTCAGAGTGAGTCGCATAAGTTTCATAAATTAAAACATTGTAAATGGAAGATTGTGTCTTGTTGGTTTAATCCGGCTAACGTTTTGCGTTTTCGTTTCATTTTTCTACGATGAAAAACAACAAAATATTAGAAAACTAAATTATAGCTTTTTTTTTAATTTTGATTCTGTAATGATGTTGTCAAAAATATACGGACGCTGAAAATTTTCACATACGGGTATTATTTTAGAGGCAATACTTTTTACAGAGCTTGTCTTTTTGACAGCTGTCACTTGATGTGAAAAAATAGCATTAGGAAATTTTCAAATACTAAACATTTTTTCGCCAAAATATCGTATGTAAATCTTAGTACATAAGATTGACATTTCGTACATTATTGACACATACGAGTAAGTCAGTAAAAAAATCATCCGCAAGGTCTTACGTTCGACCGCATCAACTTATAAAGGGTGATTTTGTAGCTATTTTCTCTTTGGCAACACTATTTTTAACAGCTGTTTCTTCAGTTTGGTCTATAATTTAACCATGAATCGTCTTAAAAACGATAAATGCTGGCAAATCATTGAACTTTATTATCAAAATGTGTGTTCTGTTAAGATAGTTCATCAATTGTTCAATTGTGCTCATTCTTGGCTTATGGGTACGTAAATATGCGAAATTGTCGATTTTGGAGGGAATATCAGCCAAAAGCATTGCAAGAGCTGCCAATGTATCTAGAAAAAGTCACAGTTCGGTGCGGTTTATGGGCTGGTGGTACCTTTGCACCGTACTTCTTTAAAGATGACGTGAATCGTATCATAACTATGCATGGTGACCGCTACCCCATGAGATGATATCCAAATTTTTTTAACACCTTAAGACAATTTTTTGAGGCTGTGTTCAAGTCCATGTCCATGTGTGATCAGAACATTATTGAATGCTAGAAATTTTACAAAGTTTCAAAACTTTTAATTTAAGTTATTACTTACTTACTTAAAGTTTGAACTAGGGCTTCACCATAAAACTTCTCCATCTATCTCGGTCCCTAGATAGATGGAGTGAGGTCACTTTCCACTTGTGCGTGCCACCTGATCCGCGGTCTTTCTCTACTGCGCAGTCCTGGCCTTTCTGAGCCGGAGCATTGGTTTCCATGCGCTCTACGTGACCCAGCCATCTTAGACTTTCACCCTTTTGGCTAAGTCTACGTTGCTAAGTAGTCGTTCCATCTTCTCCTCGACTCCCTTCGATGCATACTGGACCGTAGATCACACGAAGAACTTTTCTCTCGAACCGACCCAATGTGCTTTAATCCGCTTTTGTCATAGTCCATGCTTCTGCACCGTATAACAGGACGGTGATGATGAGGGTCTTATATAGAGACACTTTGGTCCTTCGAAATAGAGCTTCACTACTCAATTGCTTTCTTTGTCCAAAGAAACAGCGGTTAGCCAGAGTTATTCTGCGTTTGATCTCAGCGCTGGTGTTGTTTTCTGCGTTTATAGCGGAGCCTTGGTAGACGAAGTCTTTGACTACAAAGTTACGTCTGTCGATGGTGACGTTTTGAATAAGACATCGGTGTTGAATGTCCTTTCTTGACGACAGCATGTACTTTGTTTTGCCCTCATTTACCGTTAGACCCATTTTTGCCGCCTCTGCCTCAATACTCACAAAAGCCCCATTGACATCACGCTCAGTTCTTCCGATTATGACAATGTCATCAGCATATGCTAGTAATTGGACTTACTTTTGAAAGATAGTGCCTCTTGTGTTGACGTGTGAGCTCCGCACTATTCTTTCAAGCACGATGTTAAAAAAATCACATGACAGCGCATTACCTTGTCTTAACCCGTTTTTGAAATCGAAAGGTTCTATCAAGTTGTTTTCAACCTTTATGGAGGAGTGTGAATTCTCCATGGTCATCCTGCACAAACGGACGAGTTTGGCAGGTATGCCAAAGCTGGACATGGCTCTATACAGCTCGTCGCTGTAGATGCTGTCATATGCGGTTGGTGCATGCTCCTAACCAACTTATCTCCAGCTGCTTTAAAGAGATCGGCATTCAAGCCATCCGCTTCAGCGACTTTATTAGACTTCAGCTTAGATATGGCAATCTTTACTCCGTCTGAGTCGGGAGGACGGAAATGTTGGCTTTCATCGTCTATTTTGAATGGATCATCCTGCCTGACAGCGGAATTCAGTTCGTCGTCGCCGTTATACAGTCTGCAGAAGAGATCCTTCCACATCCTCAGCATTGACTGCGGTTCCACTATGATGTTTCCACTTTCGTCTTTGCAGCGTTCGGTTCTAGGTTTATGTACCTGTGAATTTCGTTTCACCTGTTCATAAAACTTTCGAACTTCATTCCTGCTTTTAAACCTCTCAACATCTTCGTTGCACGCTTCTCATGCCCTCTCCTTTTCCTTCTGAGAAGTCGGCGTTCGTCTCACCTCTTCTGCTCATAGAGCTCATGAGCAGCTCTCGTCCTTCTATGCAACGCCTCTTTGCGTGCTTGTTGTTTTTCTGCATTTGCCTGCCGACATTAATCATCAAACCAGGGGTTCCTTGTTGGCGGCTGCTTAAAACCGAGCATATCAGAACCGGCTTCTATGATTGCATCTTGGCAATGGTGCCAATGGTTGTCCATACATTGTGTTGGTGTAGTGGTTACTTGTAAATCGATCGCAAAATGATTTGGCGATCTTTAGCGATTGTAGCCATTCCACGTTGTACCTTCTACCAGCTACTCCCTGTTTTGCCTTAAGTCTGAAAATCCGAAGTGCTACCTTGGCTACAACGAGGTAGTGGTCCGAGTCGATGTTAGCTCCTCGGAAAGTTCGTACATCCATGATGCTGGAAGCTTGTCCGGCGTCGGTCGCAATATGGTCAATCTGGTTGACGGTAGATTGATCTGGAGAAGTCCAAGTTCCTTTGTAGATGTTGAGATGTGGAAAATGCGTACTGGCTACAATGACGTTTCGCCCCGCAGCAAAATCTATGAGCCTGAATGCGTTGTCGGAAGTGTTGTCGTGCAGGCTGTTCTTCCCGATTATTCCACCAAAGATGTCTTCCCTTCCTAGCTTTGCATTAAAATCGCCCAGAACAATTTTAATATCGGAGCTAGGACACTGCTCATATATGTTTTGTCTAGGAGCTCGAAGAACATATCTTTGGTGTTGACGTCTTTCTTTTCTGTGGGGTCGTGCGCTCATATCAGGCTAATGTTGCCGAATTCAGCCTTGTGCGTATGGTCATGAGGAGCGCATTAATGCACATATAGCTTAAGACTTCTTGCTTAAGTCTGGCTCCAATGACAAAGGCGCATCCAAATAAGCGCTGTTGGTTTTCGTGGTAGCAGTCACCATAGTAAATATCGCAGTTTTTCATCCTCTTTTTGGCCGGCCCATCCCATCGTATTTTCTGGATGCCAGTGATGTCTTTTATAGCAGTCTAGGGCCTCCGCTAATTCTTCGGCCACACGTGGTCTGTTAAGGGACCTAACATTCCACGTAAATATCCGTAGTTCGTTGTCCTTAATTCGTTTGCGTAGGTTGTCAACAATAAATCCGAAGCTTGTTGGTGCTTCGCAACTATGAAGTTTTTACGTGGCCAGGAAGTCACCCCGACGCACGGCATAACCCCCAACCTGGAAGGCCCCATGCTAAGTATAACTCAAAGGATGGGGAGCAGGATAAAACCACTCCTTATAGGCCTGGGCTCCGAATAAGTCGAAGAAGTCCTATAAGGTGTTCAACCTTACTGGAACTGTAGACGCCAACGTTGATTCCATCTCGCGAATTCCTCCGCTGCCATCATAGAGAACTATTCAAAGGAATTTTAAGCTTTTCCAATAAATCTTTTCTTTTCAATCTTTTTCTCTAGATAATAATGACTTCTTCAAATATAATGCAAAGAGAAACCTCCAATACCTGATTTGTATCAGCTTTGGACAAGGTCCCTTATTAGGAGTACTACGCAGTTGAATCGAGAGATCAATATTATGCTGAATTATTCAAACATGAAGACGTCAATATCGTATAAAGTGGTAGAAATAAAAGTTTTATAAAAATGTGATTCTTTTTCTAATCATTTTCTTTACAATAAAATTTGTTGGCATAATTAAGTAAAACGATAACTCTTATATTTTTCCACAAATCAACGAACTTTTTCAATAAAATTTTACCACTTGCCTATAATATGGATTCACGCATAAACTTAATGGTAACACTTTACCACCTTCAGTAGGAAGAAAGTGATCCACATTCTACCACGCCTACTTTTCTTTATAGATACCTCAAATTCTTACTTTTTTTAAAAGCTTAAATTGTTGCGTAAACTTTAAAAATTCTGACAAAATTTATTTAATAGCCTCAATACAAAAGTAAAATTGGACATTCAAGAGATACAAAAATATTTACCTTTAAAATACGTAATGAAACTATATTTAATCTTCTTGAGAATATCTTAAGAAAAGAGAAAAAGTAATTCACGCTGCAATTTCCGTGTTTATACAGAGTTTATGTGACAACATCGCCACAGGACATGCAATCATAATACACTATATCCATCCAATCCACACTGATGGTGGTGCATTAAAAATAAAAAAAAAAAAGTTGCATGCCACCAAACAAGACTTTAATAATAATTACAATTGCACCTTCACCAACTACGTCGTCGTGTCGTCAATGTTGGTCGTTTTGCCACCGCAAAGTTGCTGTTGGCCATGTGTGTCGCATATAGTCGCCTCTCTTACAGTCACCGTCCATAATATACAACATGGGACTCAAGCTCACATGAGGAATGCGAAGATTAAAAACAGTTCACATCACACACTTATACTTATGAAAACTCTTTGGTCCAGAATTATAGCGGCTTTAACCTAACCTACATGGAAAAAGAAAGAAAAGTTAGAATCTCACCGCTTATAAGGCCTGGAAAAATTAAGGAGAACTTATGTTCGATTCGTTAATTAACAAGAGATAACGACCAGAATTACAGGTGTATAACATAACGTGCGACGCAGCAACCAGCTCTCATTCCATTATCCGCATGTGATCCTGCAGCTAAATATACATTGTATAGGTAAGGTACGGTATACCTACATATATAGATGGACGTGAGGTGACGCGAGGCAGTATATGGAATCCCAGCATCTCATCCACCACATGCCATATAATTCCATAAGTTCACTTAAAGTCGCTCCAAACGGTTAGATAAACAGATAGAGATACCGCACCAGATGATGCACAGAGTTTGTATAGTAGAGCCGCATCAGTCCAGGGATGGACTAATTGAATTATGTATTTAAGGCGAAAAAGACTGTATCACACAGGGCTCTTGATAAAAATATAAAAACAAAAACTTGATAGAGATGTCAGGACTTATCAGTCTTCTTGATAATATGATGATGAAGAATTTTTCGAGTTCTGGAGGTCTTGGATTACAATTTAACCCATAGTCATTTTTGACTCTGAATTAGGGCGCAACTGCTTAATGTAATCCCCTACAAGGTGAGTTAAAAGTGACTTAATGATTTGAAAAAATCAAAACAGTCTGCGTTTATTTGTTTTCTATTTTAAGGTAATTATAAAAGAACTTGGGAGATTCACTAAAGTTAACAGACCTTTAGAGCACGACTTAATTAACAAGGAGATGTAGTTGATCTTCCTCGGGATGGAAGTTGTGAAAAGCATTTATACAAGTGTTCCGGAGCTCAGAAACATTGACACGTTTTTTTAAGAACCATATTGCAACTGTTTCCATATGAAATCCAATTTGGACAAGCGGAATTTTTGGGGACCGAATAATTTTAAAAGATTTATGATTAATGTTTTAAGTTAATTTTAAGGACAAAGAGTACATCATAAACTATCCCATAGCTGAAGATGAACTTTCGTACTGAAAAACAGAAATTAGTCCTAAGTATCCTTAGCGAAGTGTTATGGAACACGCTCTATAAAAGAGCCCGTCTCTGTGACAAACAAGAAGCTGGTAGGTTCTCCTTTAGGAACTATATGGCAAGTTTTGCATTCGTAAAAAATGTCGAACTTGAGATTTTAATCAAACATGATATTACGATGGTAGAGAAGTCGGAGAAAGTAGGTCCCGCGATTCCGTCCGATCTGTTTTGTCTGTCTGTCTACGCTAATACAGCATAAACTTGGAAGTTAAGAATTTAAGCATTCGCGTTAGGCGTTTTTTTTTAATTCTGTAAAGATCAAAACTAACAGTGGCCCCCATATAATTATCTTCTTCTTTATCCTGGTTCGTCTAATATTAAACTAAAATAAAGCTTTAAACGAATTAGTTGAATACACAAACAAATGTTTTCGTTAAGTATGGTTAGGTTAGGTTATAGTGGCTGCCCAAGTTGGAAACGGACACACTTAGGCCAGTTTAATAACCCATTGTGATACCACATGAATCTTGAGTCTTCCTCCTAAGCTCAATGGAACCAGCTTGAGTCCCTTACGAAACGTGAGAGGCTGATAATACCTCCTAGTTAATTTTTGAGTTTTCGAGCCAGAGCAGGGCATGTGCAGAGAAGATGAAGAACCGTTTCTTCCTCTTCCTCGTCCATACAGCTTCTGCAAACGTCATTTGAGAATACGCCTAGTCTCATGGCGTGCTTTCCTATTAGACAGTGTCCGGTTATGACACCTATTATCGAGCTTATGCGATCTGCTTAGAGAGAGCAAGCACCTTCAACGTTTTAAATCCAGTGTTGGCCAGATGTTTTTTGTGACTTGACACGTGGTGATGTTGTTCCACCTGGTCCACCGTCTTGCATTGGCAACAGTTTACAAGTAGCCAGTAGGTGCCAAACGTGGTAGGATGGGCTGTACTGTACCGTTCCTGGCGAGTTCATCTGCCTTACAGTTACCTGGAATGTATGGCCCGGCACCCGGAAAAGTTGAATATTAAACTGTTGCGCCATTTCCATTAGAGATGATCGACAGTTATGGACTGTTATAGAGTTTGTAGAGACAGAGTCCAGAGATTTGATAGCGGCCTGGTCATCTGAGAAAATACGGATATCAGATGTTGATATCACGTTTTCTTTAAGCCAAATCAAGACTTCTTTTATCGCCAAAAGTTGGAACACGCTACAATGATTGAGAAGGCGGAATGAGAAACTTAATTTCAGTCGTTCAGACTACACACCTCCACCAACCCCTTCTTTTGTTTTTGACTGTGTAAAAATGGATTGACTCATCCTCCAAGAATGTCCTATCCTCCCAAAAAGATCTGGGAGGTATGGAAATCTGGAAGTTTCTGTCGAATTGCAGTTGGGGGATGGTGTAGTCTGTGTGCTTTGGAATTCATTATAAATACCTAAGAATTACGAAGTGGTCAATGTTGTTGTTAGGCCACTGCGACGAAGCTTTAAGGCGAGCTGGACGTTGTACTTTAATTAGCTAATCCCTGTTTAAACCTTTCTCTAAAGCAGTCCACCATACTGCCATACCGTACGTTAAAATCGGTCTGACTACCGATGTGTATAGCCAATGCGTGATTCTGGGTTGTAAACCCCATTTATTACCAATAGCTTTTTTGCAAGAAAAGAGAGCTACAGTAGATTTTTTGACTCTTTCCTTTACGTTGCGTTTCCAATTTAGTTTTTTGTCTAAGACAAGACCTAGGTATTAAGCCTCGCCTGAGAATTTTAATTGGATTCCTTTAATATAGGGAGATTTGACAAATGGAATTTTGTATCTCCTCGAAAATAAGACCGGACCGGTTTTGTTTGGGTTAACACCCAGTCCACATCAATCAGCCCAAAGTATTAGTCAGTCCAAAGCATTTTGTAAGAGTTCTTTTAGGATATTAAGATGCTTTCCTGAAACTGCTATAGCAACGTCGTCCGCATCACTCTGAAACCCTCCGCATCCAGACTAGTTAGGATTTCATTCACCACTAGGAACCAGAGGAGAGGGGATAGAACACCACCTGCGGTGTCCCTCGGAAGGAATATTCGATGGTGCGTACTAAAGTGTGCAACGTTGTTTCCACCGATTTACTTTTACAGAAGGCATGTTGAGACGAACACAGAAGTCAATCTTTCCAGGGTCTTTAGAAGTAATGATGATAGACTTATAGGTCGTAGATCTTTAGGATTGACTTGGGAGCATTTACCTGCTTTAGGTATAAACACAACTCTAACTTCTCTTCATGCCGAGGGAACATGGACCAGGTAAAGACAGCTGGTAAAAATTGTTGGTGCAGTTATGTCAGAAGACTTTCGTAACTCGGCTGGTATTATCCATCTGGTCCTGCAGATTCAAATGGTTTGAAGCTGTTCAGAGCAAATTGTAGCTTATCCCTTGTTATCAGACCTTGTGGATATGTTGTATTTGAACTTGAACGTATATACTTGTTGCAAGTTTCGGTAAAAAAAACTACCAGGAATGTAGTAAGTTCAGCGATTCATTACTTGAATTTGTCCTGGAGCCGTCTGCATTTTTCAAGCAGCTTGACATAGCTGGACTAGTTGAAAGAATTTTCCATAACCTAGAGGTTTCAGAAGTTTCTTCTATCGTGCCACAGAAGGATTGCCAAGAAGATCGCTTGGATTTCCTTAGTGCCTTCTTGTGGAATCTTAGGGATTCTTTGTAAGAGTCAATGTGAGAGGTTAGTCTTGCGGCTTTGGCTCGGTTAAAAAGTTTCCTGCATTATTTCCTGAGCGAATCAAACTCTGAGGCCCACCATTAAGGTTTTTAATTTCTAGCGATCTGTTGTTAGGTGTAAGGTCATTGCCTTTGTTGTCAAGTTCATTAGCGTTCATTAGAGATACGACTAGATAGTCCAGGTTCTAGTAAACTCTGTAATGAGTTCCTGTATGAAGACCAGTCAGTTTTCCGATGGTTTCGAAAAGTCAATGGACTCGGCTTATCATCCACATTTATATTGAACTGGATATATCTATGATCAGAGAACGAGTGTTCTTTGGAAAACTTTCCAGTCCAAGATCATATTGTGTATACTATCTGAGACAAGAGTTATGTCTAAGACTTATTGTCGAGTTTTAGTTATGAAGGTTGGTTCATTTCCAACATTACTTACTAAGAGGTTAGTACCAAGAATATAATCAAAAAGAGACTCACCTCTGTCGTTGATATTCGTGCTGCTCCATACAGTATAACGAGAGTTAGCATCGCTACAATAATAAGGCGGATCCTTTGCCTTTTCGCTTCAGCGACGACTTTCTCCAGGGTTTTTCCCGGAAGAGGGCCAAGGTGGTCATGGCCAAGATACGCCGACACCAGTCAGAAACTTAATTTGCTTGTCTGCTGTCTGCGACTTTTGTAGAGGGTGGAGTAGCGTTAAGTATGCTTAAAAGTATTTTTCATTTTCTGGATGAGTTGTCCTAGAATGAGTTGTGTTTTGGGATGAATCGAGCGTTTTTTTTGACAAATCAATCTTTTGACATTTAAATCTTTGAGGACAAACTTATTTTGCAGGGATATTTTTAAATCTAATATATAAATACTTTTTAAACAGTCTCTTTGCATACAGAAGCAAGTTCGTGAAACCCAGTCGTGCATTTTATTATAGTTAGAATACCAGTAAACGTTTTTAAATACCTTTAATATTTCAGTGGGAAATGGGTTGAGGTAGGTGTAGATTGGCTTTAAGTTCTTGAGTATAGTGAGAAATTCCACATACGTACAGTACGGCTAAAAAACGAATTTTCGTATTATACAATAATGCCAGAAGTGGAGCATAGTCCGTCAAAATATCGGTAACAAAAGACCAAGTAAAAATTTTACGACGGTGCTGTGACGTAATTGAGTTAATGATGTTATTGTCACCAACCAAACCTTTTCTTTGAATACTGCCCAAGAGGCTTAAGCAAATTACTGGATCACCAGCCCAGAGATGGGATTTGTACTCAAGTTTTTGACATATATGGGGTTTGTAGATTATAGCCAGATCGGAAGGGAAGACAAATTGCTTGCATCGACTGAGAAAATTCAAACATCTTGCGGCATTTCTGGCGACTTCTCATAATATATTGTCGTTCTAGTTTCACTTCCACATCCGAAGATGAGGAATTCGAACCTGAAAATAATGAAGAAAAATTAAGATAACTATCGTTAGCAAAATAATTAATTTTATAAGAATGAACTCAAAAATACAAATAATAAAGAGCGAAGGAGATAACACGAAGCCTTGGGGTACACCAGCAATTATTGTGTGGTTTTAAGAATTGAACCCATCTAAATATCAAATATTACTTTTTTTAAATGGTCCGATAGATAAAAATATTACTGACCAAATACGGCCCTGAATTAAAACATTTCTCCAGATGGCTGGAAAATGGTCACCCAGCAGCATAGGTGCATATACTACAGCGGGCATACACATAAATGACTAGAAAACCTGTCCAGTGCCTCAAAAATTGCATGTCCTCATATCAGGAACACATATTAGCCATCAAAAATTATACCTACACACATATATACAAATATACGTTTTATAATATTCTAGCCCTCCACCCCCAACCCGAGCTTGATTACCATGCTGGCGTGCACCAGGAACGATATTTCCCAAGACAACAGCATCACTTGAATTTGGAGTTGGAGTCACTTACTTTTTATACCGAAGGACCATGTTTCATGAGAGATTGAGATAACAAACTCCACATCCATATGCGGAGCACCAGCACTGATCATACATGAACAGCGACCACATGATGATGGAACTCCATATAGCAATATGTACCTATGATGCCGGAGCCGGCGAAAGTCTATAACTCCGAATCCGCACGGATTCTGCGATGGCGATGTTTATACAGTGCAATACAGCATCTTGGCCTGGACTTGGACATTTGCCATCATATATAGATGGAGATGCAGATGGAGGAGGATCAGCTTGCTATGGATCTCTAAGCATGTCTCCCGGGTGTTGTGTGTGGACTGCAAACTGCGGACTTCGGAATCGGATACACACAAGTTCTCGCACAAACAACTTGGTCATATCACACGTACCTTAAACCAGGACAAACATACTGCTGTGATGCGAGTGCGCGCAGTTGATTCCAAATCCAAAGTAGGTATTTATATCATAAGGAGGTTCAGGTATACCAACAATCCTTGCCATACATTCTATCTATCTATACCTCTATAAAGACCGTACAAGATATAAGTTGGGCGCTTTGTTGGATCTATCTTTCAGGTTATATCGATCATTGCATCCAATTGCGGAGTTGAAGACAAACAAAAAAAAAACAACAAACCTGCGCAAAAGGTGTGTTAAGTTGTTTGTTGTTGTTAGATTGTTTCGAGCCTCTAGCAATAATCGGCGGCGGTGACGGTGGCGGCCAAACGGCCGGCTTGTATTGCGTTGGCCGGTTATATATAACTACCTTTAGTTTGGTCAGTTCGAGCAGACATATGGGCATCGGTTTTGAATTTTATTTGCTTGAGTTTCGTATCGGATCGCTGCCAACAAAGTAGGCGTTAAAATCTCACAGAATTTTAAAAGAGAAGTTTTAAAAAAAAAAAAATAAAGTGAGTACTAAGTACACATATATGCTAAGAAAAGTCTTTTTTTTTTATATTGTTGCATTTTATTATTTTGTTTTTCTGGAAAAACTTTTGCAAACAGTTTTAGAATTTTTAAAAATATACCAAATTTTTAAGTACTAAAACTTACGAAACCAAAAATTGAAATGCTTATTGTCACGCATACATTTTGATGTTAAGAGACAATAAACGCTCGTAATTTATAAAGGGTGTCCCAAAATTAACGCACGATTTGAATTAAATAGAAAACGCCGTTTTTAGTCTTTTGATAGTTATATTTTTATTGGCTCGTAAAGTACATAGGATAGGGTTATGTATGGAATAACACATGGGACAAATGGCCTCCACGGCTTTGCATGCACATGCGCACTCTTTTGTTGAAATTTTCCATGACCATTCTGCATAAATGTGGCTGAATTTCGTTGAATCTCCTCCTTTAATGCACGGGTGGTTGTGGGCTTGTTGACGTAGACTTGTGATTTCAAATAACCCCGTAAACAGAAGTCTAATGGTGTTAAATCACACGATCTAGGAGGCCAATTTTGATCACGAAACGAGAGAGTACACGACCTGGAAATGCCTCATGCAGTAATTGAATTGTTTCACGGGCTATATGACATGTGGCACCGTCTTGTTGAAACCACATATTGGACACATCAATATCATCCAATTTTGGCAGAAAGAACTGTGTAATCAGGGTTGCCAACACTTCACTGCACAAATGGCGGAAAATTCAAATCTTGCGTTAATTTTGGGACACCCTATATTAATTAATTATTGTGGCCAAAAATTCAGCTTTATTATAAATATTATAAATATTAGTTTTTAAATTAGCCATTTAAATTCGGCTTTAAACTGTAGGGCCGCACCATCCCTGACAAAAGTACTCGTACACATGAATGGTTGAAAGTTGTAAGTCACTAGGTCCTAGTTCTCAACGGACTGTTACGCTCCCAAATTTATTAACTTCCCATAGGAAGTTATTGTAAGGGTCCGATTTTTCAAATTGAAAAGTTTGACATTTCTCGACGTTTCAAGGTCCCTAGAGTCAAAATACAAGATTTTTAGAAAGATGTCTGTGCGTGCGTGTGTACGTACGTTCGTACATCCGTACGTCAGTACTTCTGTACATTCGCGACGTTTTTTTCGTCGTCCATAGCTCAAGAACCAGAAGAGATATCGATTTCAAATAAATTTTGTTATACAGATAATAAGGCAAAAAAACTGAAAACAAAAATTTGTCACCTCCTAAATTTAACGACTTACATATGATTTCATCTCCAAAACAATTTTGACCAACGGAGAATAATGTTTTAAAAAACTGATAAAATTTTGAGAAAAATCGAATTGACAGTTTTTTTATAAAAAATTAAAAACCTAAAAAATATTTAACAAAAGTTGGTAAAAATTGATTTTCGACTAAAATATCTTTTCAAAAATTATAATATTGGCTTCAAACTAATTTTATCTTATAAGAAATATTGTTTTCAACATATGATAAAATTTTGAAAAAAAATGAATTGACAGTTTTTGTACAAAAAATTAAAAACCTAAAAAAATTTAACAAAAGTTGGTAAAAAATTACTTTCGACTCAAATAGCTTTTTAAAAATTAAAAATATTGGCTTCAAACTAATTTCATGTTCTAAGAAATATTGTTTTCAACATTAGGATAACAAAATTTTCAACATATGATAAAATTTTGAAAAAAAAATGAATTGACAGTTTTTGTACAAAAAATTAAAAACCTAAAAAAATTTAACAAAAGTTGGTAAAAAATTACTTTCGACTCAAATAGCTTTTTAAAAATTAAAAATATTGGCTTCAAACTAATTTCATGTTCTAAGAAATATTGTTTTCAACATTAGGACAAATTTTGAGAATAATCAAATTGACAGTTTAAAAAAAATTAAGATAAGAAAAATGTATAAAACTTGGTAAAAATTGATTTTCCTCTCAAATATCTTTTCAAAAATTGTAGATATTGGCTTTGAACTACTTTTATGTTTCAAAAAATATTGTTGTTAGTATTCAATCAAATTTAAAAAAAAAATCGAATTGACAGTTTTTTTACAAAAAATAAAACTCTAAAAAAAACAATAATAAAACTTGGTAAAAATTTACTTTCGACTCAAATAGCTTTTCAAAAATTCAAAATATTGGCTTCAAACTTATTTTATTTTACAGAAAATATTGTTTTCAATATTCAGTGATTTTTATATACATATGTACATAATCCAACAGTCCGTTTTTTCATAAAAAATAAAATGTATAAAAAATAGTACGCAAATTTGGTAAAATCGATACTAGTACATATAGACAAACTTTTAAGCAAGACAAATCGACAGACGGGATGGGTAGCTATCAGTGTGGGTCGCATCCCAGCGTCTTTTTTATTTTTAAAGTAAGATCTCCAAATACCTTATTTTGTCCGTATTTCGAGTACTCGGAAGTCGCTGATTTTTCTTCTAATGATATTTATTATCCTTTTAATTCGGTTAATATCCAGGTCCCGAGTTCCTTGGGGTTTTTCTTTCTGGAGATTTGATCTTCAGCAATCTTGTCTAAGCTCATACTGATATTTATTTGAATCCAAAGAACTTTGAAAGATTATTGTTGGAGGTATTTTTGTCTTCATTGCCGGGTTTATCCATTTGTGCTTGGACTCACAACTCGCTGCAATGTTTTTAACAGATCTTGCATTTTTGTCCACTTATGAGTTTTGTTTAATGGACTCAAATTATTTATCTACAACACTTTATATATTAATCTCGATAAGACGATTATGGTGAGCGTAAAAATTTGACCAAAAAGTATTTCCACATTGATAAAAAAAATGTATAGCATATTATCGGTCCAATATCGTGGACCCTATATGACCTACGATTTTGGAATCAATGAATTATCCGTTAATTCGTTAAAGTAAGGAGTGGTTAAACCATAGAACCGTGAGAGAATTCTAATCTCGTTTTCAGACCTTTGTAAATTTCTCTGAAGTTATGATTTTTTGAAGACTCTTTCAATGAGAACTATGTGGTAAATTAATTTGAAAACTTATACTTACACGAGGTCCATAAAATTTCTAGAAGCACAAAAGATTCAAGATTCAAATATTTTATTTATAACAAATTAGTTCTTACAACATAAGTTTCAACGACATTAATAAAATAAAATAAAATAAAATAAAATAAAATAAAATTAAGACAATGGCGTTGCCGTCTGTCTGGTTAGTTGATTGAAATGCAAAACATGTTTATCGAATATAAAAAGGAAGCCTATTTTCATACGAACTTGATTATCTTTGTTTTTTTTAATAAAAGTGTAAGCTATTTTGTTTCTTATCTAAATTCTGTTGTAATATTGTTTCGGTATATACATAAATGCAGATACAATAAATTTATAAAGAGCTTGCCAATTGCAACCATTTAGGAGTCTCTATGTATGTTCCATTGTCAACGAGCATTCCCCCAGGTAAATATGTCTTAGATCTTTATAAATGGGACATATAGCTAAAACATGGAAAGTATCTTCTTTCGCTTTCATATTACAAATTGTGCACTGATTGGTTATAACGTTTCTATGTGGAGATCCATTCAAATTCAGCATTTGACATCTTGCTCTACTTATTAGTGATATTTCTTTCCCACTGCAACGGTCATTAAAGTAATTCTTTTCGTTGAGATCATAGTTAAGTCCTGAATAAATAATTCTATTAATTGATGATTTTGCTTTTTCAATGTTTTGCGTACGATCTTGTGAGTCGGATATTTCCAGAAGATTATAGCATTGTTGCTTCAGAAGTGCTTAATTTGTGTATTGTATATTTAGGTCTGTTTCACATTTTTCTGCCAATGAAATCCAATAATTAATCCATTCTAATTTACGGTCAAAAGTATACTTAGCAAGAATATTTGGAAGTCTATTTGATGGATAACAGAGAACTTGTAACATTAGAGTAAAATGAAATATATTTGGAAGGCCTGTTTCAAGCATGAGTACATAATTAGGGGTATTCGAGGGAAGGTGGAATAACTTTTTCAGAAAGAAACGTAGGAGCTTTTCGGTTTGTTCGTATTGCTTAAATCCCCAGGTCTTACAGCTGTAACACATAACTGAGCGCATAACACTTTGAAAAATTTTATACTTAGCTGAGAGTGGTATTTCATTTTACTAATGATATCCTTCCATGAGGCGTTGAAAAGGTTTTTTGAGGCTTTTAATTTGTTTTCAAAATGTTTTCTGTATTTCATGTTTGGTTCTAGAATTATACTAAGGTAGCTGTATTTCGTGACAACTTCAATCCAGAAACCATTTTTCATTTTTTTCTAATTTAGTTTGTCTATTCTTAATTATCATTATTTTCGATTTCTGGAGATTGATCTCGAAATTCCACGTTTTACAATAGGTACATAGTTTATTGATCATAAGCTGTAAACTGTGAGCTGATTCTGCGAATAGATCAATATCATCTGCGTATAGTAAGACCTTAAGAGTTTGCTGGGCTATGTGAATACCTGCAGGCAGATGTTCTGTAATGTCATCTATAAACAGGGCAAAAAGAACGGCGCTCAAGAGGTAACCTTGCTTAACACCAGAACTAGTTTCAAACCATTCGGAAAGATGCTTACCTTCCCAAACCCTTTGACGCGTGTTTTTATACATATTTCTTAAAACTCGGATCATTTTCGTTGACATTCCTTTCTGCGATACTTTGAAAAATAACGCGTTTCGGCCAATTGAATCAAAGGCGGCTCTAAAGTCAACAAAAAATGTGTATAGTTTTCCATTATTTCTAAGAAAGTATTGTGAAACGGTTGTAATGATGAAAATATTATCGACAGAGTAACCTTTTCGAAATCCTGCTTGATCTTCACTCAGAACTTTATTTCTCTGTTCCCATGAGTTGATCCTATTCAAGAGAATAGAGGCAAATAATTTTGCAATTGAATTCATAAAAGATATGCCTCGATAATTACTTAGTGTACTGATGTCACCTTTTTTATGGATTGGATAAACTATTGAATCTTTGAATTCTTGAGGTATTTCACCAGTTTGAAATATGAGGTTGAAAATTGACAACATTTGATTTAAAAATTCAATTGGTGCGTTCTTATAAAATTCGTTTCCAATTCTGTCTGGAACTGGTGCCTTTTTTATTTTTGGCCAATTGAAGACATGCTCTTAATTCATACATAGATATATCACTATCCAATAATTCATCAACTTTATACGGTTCTGCAAAATGAACGCTTTCGCATACATTACTTGGGTTAAGGAGTAGCTTAAAATGGTGAGCCAATTTTGCAGCCAATATATGCACACCGGACACAAAATTAATTACTCGTAGAGTTTTAATGTTGTCCCAAAACTTTTTTGAATTGCTTGTGTTGGAAAGTTCGAGTGCGACATTTTTAAAATAACTTTCGCGTTTTTTGGCATAAAAGTTTGTAGGCCTTGTTGGTGTTTATATATTGTACTGTTAGTGTTTTACTTGGGCTTGTTGTGTTTCTAATTTTTCTAAGTAAGTCAAAAGATTGTTTTCTAGAAACATTCTTGATCAAACAATTTTTCCTAATAACTTCGGCTATTTGATGTAGGATTCTTAGATACTACTTTTTTAATACATTTCTGAAGTATTTTTATTTTGTCTCCAGTGTTTGTATCTACTGAAGAGCTGAAACTTTGCATTTCGTCAAGTAATTTTAGAGCATATGCATCTTTTTGGTTTTCTTTCCATAGCAGTTTCGGGGGCAATATGATTTCATTGTATATTCTTGGGGTATCGAGGTCAAATAATACTTGTAATGGCATGTGGTCTGAGGACATCTTTGTTCCTACTCCAAAGTGAGCGATAGCTATATACCAGTCTCCAGAAATTGCACAGAGCTCGATTACAGATTTGACTGCTCCTCCTAAAAAAGTAAATTCACCATTCAAATCATGGGTAGTGCTTTCGTTAAGGATAAATAGGTTGAAATCCTCACACATTTCTAAGAGCATGCGACCATTTTTGTTTATGACTCTATCTTTTGAGTTCGTTTTTCTAGAATTTCTGAAGCAGAAAGACTAATATCTGGTGGACATAATTGTTCTTCTCCTATTCTGGCATTAACATCGCCTATAAGCATTATATTTTGCGAATTAATTGTATTTAATAATTCATAAACACCATTAAAATCAATATCCCAAGAATTACAATTAATTTATGTAGGCAAGATATAAGACTTTGAATTTATATTATTTATTGCAAGACTAATTTTGTTATTCATTTGGTGAAACTATAATTTTTGAAATTTTTGAAACCAAACAGCGACCCTCCTATTGCTCTCCCGAATTTGTATTCAAGACTAGCTGATACCCATTGCAATTTATATTCCGAAAAATACTTCTCATAGACATTAAAATTTTCATTTGTAATACAAGTTTCGAATAGAAAAAAGATATCTAGAAGCCCAATTACATTAGATAGATTGATTTCAACTGGAGTCCTTTGAAAACTATATTCTTAAACTAAATCCCCAAAGGAAAACGCGTTGTGTGGTCACTATATCCTTAAACATTCATCAATTATAGGCTTTCTTCTTTTCTAAATCCACTTCCATTTCATCGAACCGCTAGAATGTTTATACACAACGCAATCTGTTACGAAAAGAAAAATAATAGGTAACCATAATCGTCATAATTATTATTGCCATTATTTCATTTTTCGGCATCCTTTGTGAAAGAATAAAAGCGAAACAGAAAAAAGATGTCCCTCCTTTTTGAAAAGGGGATGAAGACAATTCTATATTTTATTATCGGAACAAACCAGAACCTTTATCAGTTGGGTGCTTCTAGTGCGACATAACCAATATTACCTTTGATAGTCCTTTGTTATGTTGTCATCAAGTTATTCCCCTTGACCTCATCTCCAAAACACCATCACCAATTATAATTATTATTATCAATAAATATCCTTTGGGATTCGTTTTTATAAGAGTCACAGTCTCGATATGAATCTTCTCACTTCACTACAACAAAAAAAAAGATCCTTTTCTTATCTTAGTGGTGTGTTGAAAACAACACAACTCGAAAAGGTCCATTAGATTATTATCAATTCGTGGCTAATAATTTAACAGGTAACCCAATAATGGTTACCCAAAAGATGTCAAAATGTCCTTTGACATAAGTTTTTGCTGGTAGATAAAACCGAAAAAAAGAAATTGGTCCATTTCTACCTTTTTTCTGTAAAATATTTGTGTAACTATAATAAATTTGTATTATTCCCTTTGGTTTTAATATTTCGAAGAGATGCCGATTGAGGATATGCATCTATAATCCTTTAGCGCATGGCGCTTAATCTTCAAAAGGACATCAAAGAGTATCGAAAGAGAATAAATTTTACCTTTGTTCAACTGATGGGATTGAAATGTCATCGACAATAGAGATTTGCATCTTGATGGACGGACACAAGTGAAATATATGTATGTATATTCAAGAGAAAAATAAAGGACAATGGATGTAATTGGCTAGAATCAAGTGCAAACATTCAGAGTGTCCTTTTTTTTGTCTTTGTTTTTTTTTTTGTTTAGGTAAAGGATCATCTTGTTGTGAGCCACTTGAACGAAACAAGATTAAGCTTTGTTCGAAAATGTTCTTTTTGTTTGTCATTTGTATTTTATTTTTCCATCTAAAAGGATTTATTAAGACAAACGTGTTTTCAAATTTATGCCATTGTATCCAGAAGGAGCATATCTCTAAAGTTTAAAGTATTGTTCCTTTTGTATAACTGATGCATTTGGTTGCCAGAAGAATTGATACAAAGAGATTACTTATGGGATTTTTATTATTCAAAATATGAATGCAGGCTTAGAGCAATATTTTTTGAATATTAAAATTAGTTCACAATGTGACAGTATATTCTTTTTTATTCTTTTATGGGAGGTTTCTAAAAAGGATTTAAATACCTTCCTAAATATGTAGCGACTGGCGCCATCACTTCTTTGGATTTGTCTGGGTTTTACTGTTTTTTTTTTTCAACAAGAAGATTGTTTTTTGTTGGACCTCTAAACATGCATTTTCTGACAAGATTAAAAATTTATAACAAACTCATTTTTAAAGTTGGGTGCTTAGAAGTTAAATGGTTTTGATTAAGTTTTTAATTTTAGGTTCAATTATTTACAAATATCCATTTTTTCTTAAAAGTTTTGAACGATGTTTTTAAAACTTTGTTAAAAACTTTTAAGCAAGTGCCGTTTTGCAGAGAAAATAGAAAATCGAATATTTTGAATAAGCGTCACTTGGAGAAACCACAGAGGAAACTTTGAAGATTTGTTCAACTCATAAAAAATGCCTTTAATATTTCACATAACACTTTTTTGTGTTAAAGTTTAAAGCAGAGAGCTTTAAAAATGTGACTCCAAAGGGAAGCTCTAGTTCAAATTTGCTGAATATTTGGCACGAAAAATCAAAACAAACTTTTGAGAAAAATAACAAGTGCTAAAGACCGAAGTGTCATTTTAGAAATGTCATTCAAAACAACCTCAAAGTAGGCCCATCGTAAAGCAGACGAAGCCTAAGGTGAAGTGTGATTGTGTTTCAGCCATAAGGCCTCCAGCTATCATCGAAAGCTCTTATGAATACTGCATATATTTCTTGTATTTTTTTCCTGATCCTTTATAACATTCTGACTTTGGCAATGACAACCTAATAAATTCGTCCTCAAATTAATGCAAATATTTTTTTTTTGACAGGAGGAAATCTTGAAAAGACGCTTGGCAATACACCTAGTAGTGTGGGACTCTTAACCACTAAAACCACCTCTTCATCAGGACCAATCTTGAAGGATCGACTTTCGATTTTTCTTCCTTAATTTTGTACAATCACTTTGGGTTAAGTTTAAACTTTTAATACTTTCCCATGTTTTTTTTTAGACCATAAGCTCATGAGGTTTGGTTCTTCTTAATCTCCGAACATGGTTTCTTATATTCAAGACGGACTCCATTTCAGAATTAGAATGACTTTACAGTCTCTGGTTGTGCGATACAGCGTAATTTTTAACAACTTCTGTAACCATTTCTATTTGTAAGTCACGATGTAGATCGGTATTTCTTATGTACCAATTCCACGAAGGACTCTGTTTTGGAATTTTTGGATGATTTCGATATTTGTTTTCTTTGTACAGCCCCATAATTGAATTCCATGGGTCCAAACAGGCTTTAGTACTTTATTATACAGCATTATTTTGTTTTGGATTGATAAATCAGAGTTGTTACCAAGCAATCAGTACATTTTTCTATATTTCAAGTTTAATTCTTCTCTTTTCTTTTTGATGTGCTCTTTCCACTTTAGCTTTGCATCCAAAGTCCTTCCAAGGTATTTGGCCATATTGCCGTAAGGTACAGCTTGATTATTAATGAATTTTGGAATATTGTTTATCTTTTTATTTGTAAAGTTTATAGTGAAGATTTTGTTTCATTGAGTTTGATACGCCATTTTTCGGTCCAAACTCTCACTGTGTCAACAGCATTTTGTAGTTTTACTGCTGCCTTAGACACATTTGTCGTGTACCAAAATTGCGGTATCATCTGCAAAGGTAGCCATTATGGTGTGATTACCAACTGGAATATCCCTTGTGTATAGTAAATACAGGGTAGGACCTAGGACACTTCCTTATGGTATACCGGTTTCTATTTTCTTCAATTCCGAGTATTCTTGATCGTACCTTACTCTAAACAATCGGTCTGAGATGCACGATTTTAATATTTCAAAGTACTGCCTGGGAAGATCCTTTTGCAGTTTGTATTCAAGACCCTCATGCCAAACCTTGTCAAAAGCTTAAGCAACATCTAAGAAAATAGCTGAACATACTTGTTTTTCTTCTAATGCTTTTTCTATTACATCCGATATTCTATGAACTTGGTCTATCGTGGAATTTTTATTCCTAAAGCCAAACTTATTTCTTCTATGATTTTGCTAAGTCTCTTCGGAAGCAGTTTTTCAAAAACTTTTGCCATAATTCGTAGAAGCGATATTGGTCTGTAAGCCGTCACTTCTGTAGGTGGTATACCTTGCTTTGGTATGACAATTACTTCAGCAATTTGCCAATGGTGCGGGAAATACCGGTGCTTAAGGCATGCCTTTATTATATGTTGGAGTTTTAGGAAGGCTTTCAATGGCATTTCTTTCATAACTTGAGCAGTAATTAGATCGTAAACTGATGATTTTGTATTTGGTAGTTGATGTAAAAACAAACTTTTTATTTCTTTAAGTCTTACAATTGGTATTTCACTTTCATCTATCTTATCAACAAACTGTAAGCTTTTTTCAGCCGCGTTTGATGAGTATGGCTTAAAAACATTCGCAAGATGTTCAGCGAAAAGGTTAACTTTTTCTTTCGGATTAACGATCCATTCCCATCTTGAGATTTCAAGGGCGAGTTTTGTAACTGCGGTCTCTTCAGGCGCTTGGCTGCTTTCCATAGCGAAAAATCGGTTGAAGCATCAGTCGTTAAATTCCTTAGGAATGTACTGAGTGAAACATTTTTGAATTTGTACATTTGTTTTTTTTTAAGATTGTTGCTTATACGGTTAAACGTTGTTTTATCATCTGGAAATGTAGTATTTTGCCATTTTCTTCGAGCTCTTCTTTTCTCTATTATCAACTCTCTTATCTCTGAATTATATTTTATTTCATTTTGTCTTCCATTAGAAAATGTTGGAGTACTTTCTTCAGCGGCCTGTTGCACATCAGCAATAAATTGTTTCACTTCATGGCCAATTCGCTCGATTGTATCCATGGGAGATCTTAAATTTATAAAACTTAAAAGCCTTTCTCTAAAATCACTCCAGTTTGTTTTCTTATTAACAAGCTTTGGATTTCTTTTTTCTAGTACTTCCGATTTACTTAGAGATAGAATCACTGGGGTATGATCTGATAACAGGTCATAATTACCTTCGACACTAATGTGATTTCGTTTGATTGCTTTAGCTACGAAAAAAGTCCACAAGGTATGGTATTTTGTTAGTATCGGAAGGCCAATAAGTTGGCGACCTGGAGGAATAGAATTCGCAATTTCATTTACGGCCTGCTTGGAAAAGTCTTTTGCCTTTTGTTGATATAAGTCTTGGGTGTGTTTCGCATTGAAGTCTCCACCAACAAAAAAGTTATGCCCAAGAAAATTAAATAGATCTGTATAGTCATCTTCTTTCAGTTAGCGCCTTGGTAGGCAGTATATAGCTGCTATCTTAAACTCTTTCTTTTTCATATCAATACTAATAGTTGTTACTTGCATATTTTCACTAGTAAACTTGGTTACTTCATAATGTTTTAAGCTTTCTTTTATAAGAATCGCCGATCCACCTCTTGCCTTGTCAGCTGGATGTGGAGCGTGGTAACATGAATAGTTTTCTATTACATTATCTAGACTTTGCCCATTGGAGAAATAAGTTTCGGATACCAGGCAAATATCGATATGTTCTAGATCTAAAAAGATTTTTAATTCGGATGAATGTTGTATAAGACCGTTTGCATTCCATGTAGCGATTTTAAGTGTTCTGTCCATCATTGTTTTTTAAGAGCAACTTTTTCGCTTAGCTGTTTGATATTCAAATCCTGTTTATCAATTCTTTGAAGAATAAGTTGTAGCATTTCTTTTATGGAAGTCTCTTCATTCTTTTGCACATTTTAAACAATCTGAGAATAGGTTCTATTTTCATCGCTTTTAATTTGAACAGCCTTTTCAGGCGGTTCCTTCTTAGTATTGTTTTCAGCAGTTAAATCGGTATTTACTGTGTTTCTGGGTTTGTCTCTAGCAGATGTGTTTTTGCTTCTGAACTCTTGAAATTTTTTGGCAACTGGGCAGCCTCTATAGCTTGCCGGGTGATTACCCTGGCAGTTCACACATTTTGCTTTCTGATCTTTGCTCATAGGACAATTTTGAGTTGTATTTTTTCCTTTGCACTTTACACAAGCAAACTCTCGGTTGCAGTATTTTTGGGCATGAACAAAAGCTTGGCAACGTTTGCACTGCGGAACAACTTTAGATTTTCGGAGTGGTTCAATTTTAACAGCTTTGCCCAAGATTGATATTACTTTATAAATCTCCTCTAGACTTTGTTTGCTGTCAAAAGTAAGCATGAATACTTGTCATCTCCAGAGAAGTTTTTAATTGTCTCATTCTTAAATAGATTGACTGCATCAAGGGCTTGGAAGCCTTTTTGTACAAGATCTTCTACTACTTCCTCGGGAAAGCATAAGGAATGAAGACCTCTGGCTATTACTTTTATTGGCCTTGTGGCGTTGTTATCATATGAGTGCCATTGTATTTGGTGTTTGCTCAGTTCTTCAGTGTCAGATCTATACTCGTCAGCTTCTTCGACTGTGACTTTCCAGTTGTCTTTGTTGTACAATGTGTATTTGCAAGCTTTTTTCGTCTATTTTTTTCTTCTATTTTCTTAAGATCTCCAAAAATTGCAAATCCTGAGATCATAATCGATGGTGGTGTAATTTGTTTGCTGCCTTTAGCGGGAGATATTGATTTAGCAGCAGCTACCACATTATTGGCTTCTTTAGTTCCTGTAATCAACTCTTTGTTTTTTCGGTTTTAGAGCTTTTCTGATTTCTTGAACGAGTCTCGGAACTACGTTTACGTGTCTTTGTGGTATGCTTATTTTTTTCAGTTTCAAACAAGAGCTCTTCTTCATCAGTTTGATATTCAGGTTCAATATATTTTGGACTTAACTGAATCTTTCTTGTCAAGCAAGGAAACTTTCTCTTCGAGTTTTTTCACTTACAGCTGAAGACTTTGAACTAGAACTTCAAATTGTTTTCTTGCCGCTATTTCAATTTGCCAATCTTCAAAGTAGTTCTTTGATTTTGATTGGTCTTTCTCATTGACTTCGTTGGAACTCTGTTGAACTGTGATGTCGATCTCTTCATTGATCTTCGTTCCTTTTTCGCTGATGTTTTTAGCATCTTGTTTGAGGTTACCGATGGTGTAACCCCTTAAGTAAATTTGTTTGGGGGAGTTCTTTGCATCTTTAAACTCCGTCTCTCAATATTTTTAAGCAATAATTGGTTCTCCCCAGAATCCATAGGACCAACCTCAAAAGAGAGTGGATTTATCAGTTTCACTGGAGTGCCACCTGGGGTATTTAATCTAGTTGTTTTGTTCATTGCCTTAATTTTGTTTAACTTAGTGTTCGTACCATAAATAGGTCAGCTACTTCTATCCATAGTTTATAATCAGCCGCCCTACAGGGTACAGACGCTGACCAGTGTGCCGCACAATATGTGTCAGACGCTTTTTAATTTGATCGTGAGCCGGTGGATTCAGAGCGATATTTCTGTTCGTTTTGCTCCTAGTTCCTGAAAAGATAACTCAGGTTACTCAGCTCATGGATCCAATGGATCCAACGCTGGTCGTTAGTTGGGTATCCAGCGGGCACCGCAAGGAGGTGACGATGCGATTTCGAAACGCAAATATGCTGTCGTTCATATTTACAAAATTTCCGTAAAATTTGATATTTAGTAAGTAAAAAAAAAATAGGCTTTAAATCTAAATTCTAACCTACAGCAATGAAGCTTTACATATTTTTGTTTTCAATCAAGCTAAAGTCAAATTATTTATTTCTTTATTTATAGAAGTTTAATTTTATCCAGATCGGTGCCTTTAATTAATTGATCTTATCACTAACTCATCACTGAATCAATCAATCCTCATTCATAAGAACGTAAAAGTACAATAATTAGTATTGACTTATCATCCCCCTAATGTCTTCCATCACTGTATTTGTCATGTTATCATTTCTTAAATAAATTTGGTCACTTTTTTTTTATTAGAATTAAAAATAGATTTTCTTATCAAATTTTAAATTGGTCATTTTAATTCACTTCAATTAATAGAAAATATCTTTATAAACTAATTATATAAAACTATCGACAGTGATCGGTTTTCAAACGCCTTCACATCGATTCACATTCGACTTAAATTCATCTATCGGTTTTATTTCTGTGGCAACATCCAGTGCCCATTTCTTATACCCATGTTTGTAATCCAAGTCCACTTAGCAACCGAAATTAGCTTATCTCTGGATGTGCGTAATTAAATTCTCTTAAAGTGCAATTAAAATTGAATTTCTGGATATCTCGTCGTGCGTTCGCAGCGTAGCGTGCGTTCGCCCGCCGTTGTCGGTTGGTCGATCGGTTTCGTCGGTGAAGATGCGATGCTGCGCGTGTCTTGTGTCTGCTTAACGTCTCCCCGTCTCGTACAGTGGGGTATACTTTGTAAAAGAAAATTGGTTTGAAATAATTTATAAGAACGAAATTATAGCAATGCTATGGTTATAACTCATCAAATGTAAATACAGGGACAAAGATTACTTCCTACTTTATTTCATTAAAATGATATCTTTCAAATTTTCACCTTTTGAAATAATTTTTAACTACATTTTCTCATTTCGGGCGGTATCTCGACTATAACTTGAGTAATGTTGGTTTTGTATGCGTCTAGGTTAGGTAAGGTGAGGTTAGGTTATAGTGGCTGTCCAAGATGGAAACGGATTCACTTATGCCAGTTTAATGGCCCATTGTGATACCACATGAATCTTGAGGCTTCCTCCTAAGCTCAATGGAACCAGTTAGAGTCCCTTACGAAACGTGAGAGGCTGATTATACCGATATGATTTAGATCGTTAAAGAAGAATTCTAGGTAATTCTTGCGTTTTCGAGCTAGAGCAGGGCATGTGCAGAGAAGATGAACCGTTTCTTCCTCTTCCTCGTCCATACAGCTTCTGCAAAAGTCATTTGAGAATACGCCTAGTCTCGTGGCGTGCTTTCCTATTAGACAATGTCCGGTTATGACACCTATTATCGAGCTTATATGCGATCTGCTTAGAGAGAGCAAGCACCTTTAAAGTTTTAAATCCAGTGTTGGCCAGATGTTTTTTGTGGCTTGGCTTGGTGATGTTGTTCCACCTGGTCCACCATCTTGCATTGGCAACAGTTTACAAGTAGCCAGTAGGTGCCAAACGTGGTAGGATGGACTGTACTGTACCGTTCCTGGCGAGTTCATCTGCCTTACAGTTACCTGGAATGTCTCTATGGCCCGGCACCCAGCGAAGGTGAATATTAAACTGTTGCGCCATCTCCATTAGAGATGATCGGCAGTTATGGACTGTTATAAAGTTTGTAGAGACAGAGTTCAGAGATTTGATAGCGGCAGGCTATCAGAGAAAATACGGATATCAGATGTTGATATCACGTTTTCTTTGAGCCAAGACAAGACTTCCTTAATCGCCAAAAGTTTCGCCTGGAACACGCTACAATTATTGGGAAGGCGGAATGAGAGACTTAATTTCAGTCGTTCAGAGTACACACCACCACCAACCCCTTCTTTGGCTTTTGAGCCATCTATGTAAATGTGGATTGACTATGCGTCTAGAGTTCGAGTTAAATAAGGATTTTTATAGTTAAAATCTAAAGGTATCAAATACCATAGTCCCGGTAGGTAATAATACTTCAAATTTATTGTCACCGTCTAGACCTTTCAACTATAGAGGACTAAAAAAGACACTTTGTTTGAATAAATCGAAAAATCGTTGGGCCTAGTAGCAAGATTTAGCTATTTACAGACCTACCAACACCAAGTAAGAAATTTAGCTCATCATTAAGGAAAAAAATGATTTGAAAAAATGGTTTTTAATAACTACAAATATAAAAAAGAGTCTTTACGGGTGGCCAGATACGTTGTGAATGGTCAGTAGCCTTTAATTATTATGTTGGACAAAGATACAAACCTACATACGCCATATTGAGGTCTACTATACTTTCAATTACTGCGAAATCTGGGAAATAATTCGGATCATCATTTTCGACCATACTACATCATTAAACTCCCACTCTTTTCAAATTTCATGACGATTACCCCAAAAAAGTGGTTAAATAAGAATCACAATTATATAATAAATTTTCAATAAGGCCGGGTAGATGGGCAAAATGTCAATCCTGGCGTTTGCTGTATGGAACGTAACACCGTCCTGCTGAAACCACATGTCGTCTAGGTACATGTGGTTCAATAGCCATAAGAAATTAGTTATCATCGTTGTGTAGCGCTCGATTGACGGTGCCCGCCTCACTAACGTCGTTTTCAAAAGAGTACGGACCAATTACACCACCGGACCAAAACCCACACCAAACGGTAAATTTTAGAGGATGCATTATATCCTGTAAACCTCGCGTGAGTTGGTATGTTGTCTCATATAGGGCAGTTTTTCTTGTCAATACAGCCATTCATCTATAAAATGCTTCTAGTCACTAAACATGATTTTTCGGCAAAAATTGTGGTCCTCTTCCAAACGATTCGAAGCCCGGTCAGCGAACAAACCACGTTGTCTATGGTCATGAACTTTGTCTTCTGGGTCAGTAGGATCTTGTACGGGTGCAGGCTCAAGTCAGGACACAAAACACGCCAAGTTCAAGTCTGCGAAAGACCGAGTTCTTGTGCACGGCGAAGAATAGACTGCCTCGGGTTCTGCTGTATATTTTCACGGAAAGCGGCGATGTTCTCGGACGATCTTGCGTTCCTTGAACTAACGGTTGCTGGCTGATTGTTAACTGAAGGGGTCGTCTCAATGTTGGCCACCAAACGTTGAAGAGTCGACTGTGAAGGGCTACTACGTCTACCGTAAAATATGGGCAATGCGAGCAGTGTTTGCTTTAACGAACACTCATTTTGATACAAATAGTTTTATCAGTGGAACGTGCAGTTTAATCGTGTAACTTGTCATGATAATTTGATATAAACAACTGAATAATAAATAAAAGATTTGACAGATGTCACCAAAACAAAATGGCTGCCAAAGGGGAATTACAATCTACCCGCGTCAATTAAAAACCCTTTAGTATGTTTTAATACAAACTAACTATAAACACTGCTTTGTTCGTTTGCTAAGCGATCCATTATTGTGAATGTTAAACATTCAAATAATTTGATGACACTTTAAATGATGGCTGAGTTTGACAGCGCTATCAACTTGAAGCCACGAATGAAGCATGTGTCTAATCTAATTACCTTCAAAAATTACATAGTTGACGAGACTATTTGTTCGTTAAATATCAGACCTACTCTGCCCCACTGTGTATCATCTTTGTTATCTTCCCTTTTTTAAGCTCGGACAAAGTAGATGATTTTTGTTTCAATTTGTTTTGTTTGTTTTCATTAACCAAATTGATTTTTTGTTTCTTTTATTGGAATTGGACAGAAAATTAATGACACACACACAAACTCAAACAGCACCTCTCGAAACATGTCGTCCAGCATCCAGACCCTATTCTATCAGCCGAACTATTGCTATTGCGAGTATCCATCATCACACATGTATTTCATTAGAAATCGTTCGTTTTATCGCGTCTGATGCTTCTCCAGGAATTATAATGTTTTAAAGACTTCTAACGGTAGCCCGGATGATATAGTATTTTTTGTTTCAATTATTTATACCCTCAGAAAAACAGCGAGATATTCAATGGAAGAGTTTAATGATCACCCTTTATCCCTGTATTACCGATTGCTGATGCATCACACATTGTTTTGTTTGTTTTTGGAAACCATTCATAAACACAGATAACGGTTAATTATAATTAAATTTAAGAGGAAATGCGTGTTGCCATTGTCGAAGGATATTTCGTCATTGAAGATAGGTTTAGAACTCCAAAATATGCAAGAAGTTTGAATTTTCTTATAAAATAAAGATGCACCCTTCCTGACAAATTGCTACTAGCCGTAAAAAAGAAAAATTTAAATTCACTTCGGAAAAACTAGATTTTGATGAACTAACCGCCCCTGAGCACGCACTGCCGCAATCTTGCGATCTTCTTCTTCGCAACACACCTAAAGAGACGTTTATGCCTATATTAAACTCGCATCTATAAGGAAGAGGTCTTGGAGCTCTTGGACATGGTAATTTGATTTTATATGACGTGAATGAAGCCAACGGCTACAACGACGCTACTCGACGTCTCGTTTGATGATGCGCACTGTGGCATAGGTAACATGCGTTTTACCAGTAAAATTGATGTTTTACTGTGGAGTAATGCAAATCAGCCTCGCAATAATGATGTCTTGATAAGAATCGTTGACACTCAAGCGTCAAGACATTATACGTGCATATATAACGATGTTTGCAGAGTATAATATTCAAGATGGCAGTTGATGGAATGAACTTCATTTGAATTGGAAATTTTGTCTGTTGCTTTTTGTTCAAACATTGATTGGGAGGAAATTTGCATTTTCTTTGAAGATTGCGTGTCATTTGTGAGATTAAATACGATGGTACTACCTGTAAGTTTGTTGAGCACATTGAGCTCAAAAAATTCTATGAAGCTTTATAACTGTCGTTGCGAATTTTCTTAATAATTTAAAAAAAAAAAACACACAACAATTTATTTTTTAAATAGGAGAGTTGACTAAAATGTTTCTGTTTTATATAAAATTTTCAAGTTTTGGGTGCGTCATAATGGAAAACCCTTTCTCTGATGTTGATAATATTACAGAATAAAAAACTTGGGGGCATACAAAGTTCAGGGGTCTACATAACGTTAGATAAGACGAAAAAAAATACATGTGGAGATAATACATAAGGTTTTCCGTTATATTTTATTAACTTCCCATAGGAACTTATTGTAATGGGTCCGATTTGTCAAATTGACAATTTTGACATTTCTCGACGTTTCAAGGTCCCTAGAGTCGAAATAAAAGATTTTTAGAAAGATGTCTGTGCGTGCGTGTGTACGTACGTTCGTACGTCCGTACGTTCTCGACGTTTTTTCGTCCTCCATAACTCAAGAACCAGAAGAGATATCGATTTCAAATAAATTTTGTTATACAGATAATAAGGCAGAAATATGCAGAAAGGGCCCTCAAGAAAATTGCGTGGGTATAGTTTTTGGTTAACCCTAAATATCTTACGAACCAAAAACGCTAGACACTCTAATTAAATTCTATATAATATATTATAACGTGATATCAACGAATTATATTTTTTGAAAAAAATCCACTTAACGTATTTTTTATAAATCAAAAAAACTGAAAAAAAAATTTGTCACCTCCAAAATTTTACGACTAAAATATGATTTTATCTCCAAAACAATTTTGTGCAACGAAGAATAATCTTTTTGACATCTGATAAAATTTTGAGAAAAATCGAATTGACAGTTTTTTTATAAAAAATAAAAATCTAAAAAAAACATTGCTCAAAGTTGGTAAAAATGGAATATCGATTCAAATATCTTTTCAAAAACTTAAAATTTAGGCTTCAAGCTTATTTTATCTCATAAGAAATATTGTTTTCAACATTCGCAAAAATGTTGAGAAAAATCGAATTGACAGTATTTTTTACAAAAAATAAAAACCTAAAAAAATTAATAAAAGTTGGTAAAAATTGATTTTCGACTCAAATATCTTTTCAAAAATTTTAAATATTGGCTTTAAACTACTTTAATCTTTAAAAAAATATTGTTGATTTTTTAAAAAAATCGAATTGACAGTTTTTGTACAAAAAATTAAAAATCTAAAAAAAAATTAACAAAAGTTATTAAAAATTGATTTTCGTCTCAAGTATCTTTTCAGAAATTTGAAATATTGGCTTCAAATTAATTTTATCTTATAAGAAATATAGTTTTCAACATTCGGTAAAATTTTGAAAAAAAATTACAGTTTTTTTACAAAAAATAAAACTCTAAAAAACAATAATACTAAAACTTGGTAAAAATATACTTTCGACGCAATAGCTTTTCAAGAATTAAAAATATTGGCTTCAAACTTATTTTATTTCACAGAAAATATTGTTTTCGATATTCGGTAATTTTTAATATAAAAATCCAACAGTCCGTTTTTTCATTAAAAATAAAATCTACAAAGAATATAACGCAAATTTGGTAAAAATTGATACGAGTACATATAGACAAACTTTTAAGCAAAACAAATCGACAGACGGCTAACTTACAAAATTCATCGAAATTCAATTTCCTTGTCAAAGGTGCTTCAATGCATAGTGTAGCACGTCCGGAAACACGATCTTGTGATGAAAATTATTTGTTCTGGCAAGAACGCTAAAGGAACGTTCGACACTAGCTACGGTTACAACTACTAAGGAAAACGCACGGAGAGCAACACAAATGTTGGAGAAACTTGTCTTCAAGTTCTGGGAATAAATAGCATTGAGCAAACTCAATGGCGGAAGTTCTGCTTCAAAGTTGACTTCAAAAAAGTGTTTCAGATAAATTATTTCTTCTTTCAACTCATGAGACTCATACGAGTTATACTTTTGGATGAACCTTGTAGCGGAGTTTTCTCAATTTCGTCCTTTATTGAAAACCGCTTTAAAAATGAAAATTTAGCATTTAAATTTTGTATTGTATCGAACCAACGAGAAATTGCAGATATAATTAAATCAACTATGACGTAAAATGTGTTTCTCTTGAATTTTATTTTTTTTTTTCGATTTTCTCAAAAATGTCTCTTTAATTGTCAAGTGGTTTGATATCCTTGAAATCTTCAGTAAACAAGTTTTGCAAAATATTAATAAATTAATATTACGGAAACCACAATTGAAAAACGTTTGCGTGGGATTTTCCGATCCCCCGAAACCAATTTAAAAATAGAAGAAAAGAAACTTTGTAAAAACAGAAACCGAAATAAATATTTGTGTTTTGAATTAAGTTGCTGGGCATCTTATTTTTACTTTAAAAAATTTTCAAAAGAAAGTAAATTTGAAATTTTCGTTAAACTAAATAAGAAAAGCGAAACAATTTATTATAACTTTCTTTCAATAGTTCAGAGTTGCCCAATTTTTCATTTAATATTAACAAAAATGTACGCTAATAATAATCAGGGGCCTAGATCGGAAAGCTTGTGCCTGATAGATTGGAAGATAACATGCAACCAGGGGCTTGATTGCGACAGCATGAATGATTTTAAATTTTCGGCCCCCTAAAAATAAGTGGTAATGGGTATATGTATGTTGACAATGAATATAGAATATATTGAAAAAAAAACCCTCTCCTCATTGCTTTCAACTTTACGGGCCCCTAGAAAATCCCGGTCCCGGGGGCGTTTCCCCTCCCCCACCCCTATTAAAAGGGCTGTATATCGCTCCACACGAATGTTTATAAAAATTGGTAAAACAATTACTTCCAACTCGAATATCTCAAGAAAAAGGAGGTTTAAATGCGACCCACACTTCCCATTTGTGGCCGTCTGTCGATTTATTGAAAATCCTACAAAATATTACTAACATCATTTTGTGTATGATTAAGAAAGTTTAAAGCCAAATTCTTCAAGTTCTCTTCTCAAGATACTTCGGTTAGTTGCTGCTGTAGTTTTTCGTTCTTTCTAAAAAAATGTTTCCATTTGTTTTTTTTTTTTTTAAATTAACTTAAATTAAACAATATTCTGTCACTGATAAAAATAAGTTTTATATCATTATCTTTTTTTGTTCCCAACACACTTAAACGTCAAGTTTTTTTTAAGCATTCCATTTGACATTTCTTAACTGAATTTGAACCATGGAAAGACACACAATCGAGCAACGCATTAAAGTTATGCAGGCGTATTTGAAAAATAAGCGTTCAAAATCAAATGAAAATGATTATCGTGAACTAAGTAAGGCTAAAGAGCTATCCACCTTAACTCGTCATCGTCTCCATAGACTTCCATTTACATGATTATAATGTGCAACTGACACAATACTAAAGCCTCTTGATCGTTTCAAGCGTCTCCAATGGTCAAAATGGTGCAAAAATTGCAACAGTGGGATCGTCACTTTTTGAAGAGAATCATATTCAGTGCGACAAGGCACATTTTCACTTCAGTGGATTCGGCAATACAAAATTAGTCGAAAAATAATAAAAGAGTGATTGTTGAAAAACCAATGCACCCACAAAGACTGACTTTTTGGTGCGGCTTATAAGCTGGCCGCATCATCGGTCTGTATTTGTTCCAAAATGAGGCCGGTCAGGGAGTTACTGTGAATGATAAGCGCTTTTGTGAGATGATAACTAGTTTCAACAGGACGGTGCCACTTGCCACACCACTAACGAAACAATGGCGACCAATTCAATATCCGCCAAGATCATGTGAATTGACAACGTTAGACTTCTTTCTTTGGAATTGTTTGAATTAAAAGGTGTACATCGATAAGCCTGTTGAAACGATTTTGTTTAAAAATACAATAAGTTTTAAAGCAATAACTTTATAATTTTAACCAAGATATTCGAGTCGAAAATCAATTTCAACTATAACTTTTTTTAGTATTTTGTAGGTTTTTATTTTTTGTAAAAAGACTATTAAGTCGATGTTTCATAAAATTTTACCAGTGCTCAAAAACCTTATATATTTAAGCATAATATATATTTTTGTTCGCAAAAAATATTTGCTATGACAAATATATTTTTTGTTTTAAGAACGATTGTTGTTTTTTTTTTCAAATTTATTGGTTTAAGGAATATTTGAGTCAATTAAATTTTTTTTAAAGTATTCTCTGCATCTTTTGGTGTTATTATCTGTATCATTATATGAAATCGATATCTCTGACAGTTCTTGAGATATGGCAGATGAAAAAAGGTATTCCGAACGTACATAAACACGCACACACATATTCCTCAAAAACTTTTTATTTTCATTCTAGGGACCAATCGGAACGATTACAATAGATTTCTATGGAATGTTTACAATAATGGTATTGGCTTTAAGTTTAATTTATTCTATATTAAATACAAGTTTAACAAAATTCAATTTTCTTAAAAAAATGCAGTTCACATGTGTTCTATAAAAATGAAAACCCACAAAAACTAATACTTAAACTTGCCTTTCAACCAAAATATCTCGCTAACAAAAAGTGGTTTTGAAATGCTGCTGTTGATGTTTTGGAAATTTATATTGACAATTTTTAATTAAAAAAATTAAAACCTAAAAGGAAAAAAACACTGGTAAAAATTAATTCTCGTCTAAAAAATACTCACTTCAAAGTTGGTTGTTATAAATATTATTGTTAATGTTTTGCTACATTAAGGACATTGTTTCAATCAAAGCTCTATTAAAAACACTTTTTTATTGACTTGCTTCAATGCTTCAGACAAAGCTCAAAAGTCATATACTTTGTTGTTTTCAGGGAAAGTGATCAGATTAAATAAATTAGGTGGTGAAACAATCAGTTGAGAACTAGGGCCTCGTGACTTACAACTTTCAACAATTTCTGTGTGCGGTACCTGTGGCAATCCAACTCACTTTTTTTTTTTAAATTCATTTTTATTACTTTAACCTTAAACCTACCTTAAGGCTAGACAAAAATTCATAAAACTAGCCTTATTAACCATAACCTATAACTAACTTAATGGTCCAATACGGACACTCTTAGTTAACTATAACACTAACTACTTCAACTAAATTTTATTAATTTTTGTTTTCATTAGAAAATTTAAAAAACTATTATCAATATCATTTTTATTTTTGCTTAAAAACTACTTAAAATAAGGTCCTTGAATTAAACTTAAAACTAACTTAAATTACCTATTCTACCTATAAACTATCTAAAACCACAGCAGCAAATCTAACTATCTAACATTTCTTTTTTCATTTTTCATTTCTTATTTTCCGTTTTTTTCTCATCCCATGTTTTTTTCTTGTGCCACCATGCCTAAAACTAAACTGTAAAACTATGAAACAAGTATGTAACCCGCCAAGGATTAAAACCCCACCCCAACTACCCACTATCAAGTGCCAATTGTAGCCACCAAAACTGGTTCTCCTGCTTCACCCTATCAGTTCGGTCCTCGGACTACTGAACCGAAGGAGATCTGCTACGTCTTGTACCATGACGTTCCGATTCTACAGGCATCTCCTATCTACGATTCATCGTCTGACGTGGTAGATTGGCGGAACTGCCAATCTCTCCTGTATCAAACCGCATCTGTCTAAGAAGAGGAATGCTTCTGGTGGAATGAAGCCGCTCAAAATATTCATCGTTCGGATAGAACGCCCCGAAAATTAAATTGTTGGTCGAAGAAATATCACGAAATTGTTAATTCTGTTGATTCGAGCCCGAGTAATGCACGTAAGAAGATTCGGCTATTCGATATAAGCCGGTACAGCGTCGTAAACACTGCCGCTCGAACACCCGAAACTTCTCCATCTTGGAAGGGCAACTCTGAACCACACAGGACTATCATTAACGATCATCGGCCGTATGAGGGCCATGTAGCATATTACCTTCAAGCCAGCTGCTAAAAAACAGACGTTTCGTCAGAGTGAAGGCTCCTTCGGCCCTGGTCAGAGCAGCATTTACATGTCTATCGAAATATAAATACTGATCTAACGAGATACCGTGGTACTTCACTACACTTTTGCTCGCTAATTGCTGCCCGTGATGATCAATGATGACAATCTTGCGCCAATTCTCGCACGTATCCCTCGTGGAACTAGCCAACGGAGTCCGGACGGGATTGTCTCCGAAAATTGCCGAAATTACCTATCAGATCGGTGTAAATGCTGAAGAGAATCGGCGACCATTTTTGATTAGGAATGTTGTCATAGAACTTACATTGCCACTTTTGACAACAAACTTTCTACCGTTAAGCATATCATAAAGTATATACAACAACGGTTTGGTAATGCCAAGCCTGGTCAGTTTTAGGTAAAGACCCTCTAACCATACGGTGTCAAAGGCCTTTTCCAAATGAACCATGCATTGTTGTTTTGATTTATTCCATTGAATATCAGAAACGAGCTTAGACGCAGCATGAAATGTGTCATGATCCGCCTTGAACCCGAACTGTTTATCCGGAATTATTTTGTTGTCCGCAGCCCACTTAGTCAGAGCCCTATTGATGATTTTTTCGAAAACTTTGCTGATGCTCGGAAGAAGGCTTATCGACCGAAGATTTGAAGGGTTGGCCAGTCCTAACCATTATCCCACGGGTAGGTACTTCAAGTGACCACATTCGATGTCCCAATTCTTACCCTGTAAGAACTTTCAGTATTCCGGAAAGCAATGACCCGTTATTGAATGTAATATGGGAAGATTCACTAAATTTAAGTTTTACAAAAATGTTAATGCAGAAGGGCATTGCAAACGTTCAAAAAATAGGCATCCATGCATACAAGAAATACGCTGTTAGTTTGCGCAAATTAAACTAAGTACTTATTGGTCAAATATCCTTTCTCTTCTCCGTTCGAAACATATTTCTATCGACCTTTACTTTCAGTGTAACTTATAATTCAGCCCCAAATATAAATAAAATCCATAAGTTAGTAAGTTGCAACTGTAAATTTCAACTTCGTTGAACTTCCGGTATCAGCAAAGTTTACAGTTTTTAAATAAGTAATTTACAAATTAAACTATTTCCCTCTAGCTAGGTAGCAAAACTTGTGTCATTCCAAAATTTTCTTTAAATTTCTTTAAATGAAACCATAAAACAAAACACAGGTATATGGTAATTACATCCTTCCATTCTGCAATAAAGTTTCGTATGTAGGTTTAGGTACCTCCCTTATACCGTTGAAAAACAATTTAAATCATTTAAAGAAGTTATTCTTAAGCTAATACAAACCATTTCAAAATAAAGGGTTAAGAAAATTGAAGAACGGTGAAAGGGTTAAAACAAAACACTTTATGCACATCATTTATACCTTTAAACAATGTTAACCCTTTATTTTTTGGGACATTCTGATTCTTCAAAAATAATAAACTCGCGACAAGACACGCTTGAAATTCGAAACGCGCAACGATCTTTTGTCTTAAATTTATTGTCCCAGGACTCATTAGGATAATAATTACTCAAAGAAAAACAACTATTAAAAGACAAACAAAAACAACAAAGAATCCTTTCGCTGAATGTGCTGCGAGTGTTGACATGGCACTGGGATCGCGAGGACCGTCTTCGTCGTCGCATAATTGTTTTTATGTAGGCTCAGGTACATTATGTGTATACAATATCTACGAGTAGGTATACGTACCTAACCTATAGATATTATCACAATTATCATTGGGGTGTTAATGTATAAATCCTTTAACCCTTTCGTTTTAAGCTTCGAATTTTCAGCATCAATTCAGGTTTTATTTTTTTATTACCACATTTATGATAGAGCGCGTCATCTTTTATTTCGTTTAACCCTTTCGCGTCTTGTCTTCATCTACATGTAAAGAAAGAAGACCATACAAAAAGGATCAAAAAAATATCTCATCACCTTAAATTCCATCCATAAAATGAAGCTGTAAACCAATCAGGATCCTTTCTTTGTCGGAGATCGAGTCGAATAAAGTCGGAGTCTTGCGTGTCCTGAAAGATCTTACAAACTCGTATGCATTACTTATATCTGACTAAACTCGATTGTTACGGTTTTATTGAGGATTTGAAGATGGTGCGCGAAAGGATATAATAAAAACCTATACACTCATTTTATATGAAGATAAAGGATATCCTTGCAAGCGACGCGAACGAGGGGACAACGTCATATTCGTCATTCAAAAGATTTTTGTCGTCAAGCTTATGTGCATATGTATATCTAGAGGTCTACGTTTTCTTTTTAAACAATACGAAAGGGTTAAGAAATTTTAGATGAATTTTTGGAATTTTAAGGATTTTTATGGTAAGGTTCATTTGGTTATTTTTATTTTTTTATTATGAGTCGGCGGCGGTATTAATATTCCTTTTGTGTTTGTTTTGTATGCAAATAATTTGAGAATTTTTGGAAGAAAAAATAATCATAGCTGGTGATGTATTTCTTGAATGAAATCAAGTCTTAAAAATTAGGTACGGTGATTTTCAATATAATCATGAATGAATTTTAATAAATGCTGTCCAGTTTTCACCATTGAGAAATTATGTGATATCATCATTGTTGAGGACGTTTTTTCCCAGAAAGCAAGTCGGATTGTCTCCCTAGGAATTGCGTTACATTTCCGGTTTCTTGGAGATTACATAATGTGCACCGAGTGTTGTCGTTGGAGCCGCGTGGTTGGTAATTTAAACGCAAGAATTTTCCTCTGGTTTTGAAAATTAAGTCTACTGTCGTTATTTAATTGTCCATATATGATCCGGGACTCACTTTGTTGAGCGGACTCTCCAAATTTTGCAAAAAAGGATGCTTCAATTTTTCTAAGCAATAGTGGGCATATAAAGTTTTCCAATCCTTCATATCTAATTCTATTAACTGGATGTCATCTTCAAGACCAAGTCAAGTCCACTCTTCGATCGATGTTCGCGTGATGTAAACGAGTTGATGATGTTAATGTCACCAATCATTTTAAAAGCTCTTTTTTGAATACTGTCCAAGAGGCTTAAATAAGTAACTGGAGCACCAGGCCAGAGATGAGAGTTATATTCAAGTTTCGGACGTATATAGGTTTTTGTAGCCAGATCAGACGGAGAGAAAAATTTCTTGCAACGTCTCAAAAAACCTAACATCTTGCGACATTTTTGGCAACATCGCGTATGTGATCGCTCCACAAAAGGCGGTTGCTGATGCACATTCCGAGGATATCAAGATTTTTCATTTTGTTGATGCAAGTCCCACTCATAGATAGTGGCAAAGAGGGTTTATCTCGCTTTAACGATGCAAGACAGCATTGCGTTTTCCACTTGTTTTTTTTTTTATTCCCCATTGTACAATGCTGTGTAGATCGGAATTTAATGAGCTAATCATATTTTGCCGTTGCAGTTCCACATCTCAAGAGCAGGGTTGTGAGTCTGGAAACAAATATGGAAAGCTAAGAGTGCTATCGTCAGCGAAACAATGTATTGGATTAGAAGTAGCAGACAGGAGATCATTTATAAAAATGAGGAAGAGGGTCGGAGACATAACGGAGCCATGGGGCACGCCAGCATTTATTTTATGAGTTTCAAACTTGAATCCATCCAAAACAACTTGTAGAGAACTTCTAATCCAACGAAGAAGAGATTCGTCGATACCGAATGTCGTGTGGAACCATTCTAATGTTTCTGTTCCATTCCATACCGTTGCTTGGTTGTTCGCGTAGGGTCTTTTCAGCGTATTCAAAATTTTTGTGGATATACCTTAGCAGCTTAGCAAAACACGTCAAAGAACAATGACTTCAGATTTAATTGAATCGAAATCTTACATCAAGTGTCAAAGAAGAAAGTGTATTACTTTTTTCCTTTCGTTAGGAATACCGTTGAGTATACTTTTCTGAAACCAGAATAGTATTTGCTTAGCAGATTGTTATCTTGAATCCATAGCATAAGTCTGTCTAGAATTACACCTGTAAAGATTTTCGTAACAGAGTTTATAAAAGATATGCAACGATAGTTTGTTTGTTTGTTTGTTAGAGTCGCCTTTTTTGAAACTTGGAAAAATGATATTCTTTCGGAAGCTTTCCGGAAAATCATCGCTCATGAATATGTAGTTGTATGCATCTGTTAATTTTATTGAGAAGTTTTCTGAAGCATATTTATACAATTCAAAGGGAACGCGATCGTCTCCTGGAGCTTTGTTGTTTTTGCATCTGAGAAGGACAGTCGCTTCTCTTTCTATTTCTTGAATTGTGAATGCTTGATCCAGAATTTCGTTTTCGATCCAAGGATAAGCTAATTATGTTTGGAAAGGTCTTTCTGGCCTTCATGCCTCATGGTGATCGTTGAAAATGGTCTGCTAAAAGTCCCGCACAAACTTCGGTTTTCCTAATGAAAGGTATCCCATTTAATTCTCGCGCTAATTTCCAAAAAGAGCTGCTATCGCTTACTGCGTTCAGCCTTACCATGAAGGTAGGGGAATTTAGTTTTTTTTTCCTTGCAGAGATTTTTGTAAGTCACATTTGCGTTTTGGTACATCATTTAATAAGAGAAGTAAACAAATGTATGATTTTCTGCATTTCACGAAGTTCCAAGTGTAAGCAGATAGAAATGTGATATTATATAGGGGTCTATCATTTAGAGCTTTTTAAGGACAAGTGTCAAACTAAACTGTCGATTTAAATAATATAATGTTAGATGAATGTTTGATATTTATAATAATAGATCCTTTACATGACAACAACGAGTTAAAATTATTAAAATTTGCTACAAAAGTGAAAATTTAAAAGTTCACACTTAGGTCCCACATGAATTAATGTTGAAAACTGATAACAAGAACTGCAAAAATGTTAAGCTAGTGTTAAGTTAAGTTAAGTTATGATAGCTTGTATTAAGCTAAATAAATAAATAAATTTTCACGACACGATGATTATGTAGGTAAGATATTAAAGAAATTTTGAAGAGAGTGGACCCGTTTTTGATGTCGAAAGGCGTGTGCATCATATTATGCTCGCTCAGTCGGAAATATTGCTGCTGCAAGTGAAGGTCTTACTAATAATCCAAATTTATCGATTTCCGACGTAAGTAGTAATAATTGAACTTGTCGAACAGCTTGCTTTGGTGCTTTTTGTATTTGAATTTGCATGTCCGGACTGGACAAGTTAAAATTTACCAATATTGTATGCCTGCTGGCCATTTACAAAATCTTAGAAACGCTTTTTGGCTATTGGAAACACAGAAAGTAAGCATCGCTTTTTTCACTTCGTGAGTAGGCACAAAAATAATACTGCTGTATATGGGCTCAGTAGACATACAGGAGATGGAAGAGGTTTCGTTGAATTCGAAAAAAGATATTGTTTGGTGTGCTCTCTGATTGAAAAAGGTGACACTAGTGCGTATATTTCTTTTGAAGATGACAACTTTTAAATATAATTTAGAACAATGTGGTCTAATGATAGCCGCACTTTTCTTGGCTGGCGATTAAAGATCATCACTTGGACGATACGTAGTTCCAAAAAGAGTGGAAGCAAAACTTCTTAATTCTTCTAATCATAAGCCTTACTTCGTGAGGTTCCTGGTTGCGTTGCTTCACGTTTTGACGACGATTTACATCAAAATCAGATCCACACTTTTATTCAGGGTGAAGTTCACAAACTTAACATAAAAATGAGTTTTTTGGACATTGCTTTAGAGTTTTTAAATGTTCGGTAAAGGGGACTGACATAATAAAAAAAAATCATATTTGAAGAACTAAAGTGACAATTTCAGTTAATTTTTTAGAACACTGTTGTCCAGCGAGGCAAGGTCTAGCTATTTAACTTGTACTACTCCCTACTTGTGAAAGCATTCCCTGATATTAGAAGTTTTCCACATTTTCCTTATTTAAGAATGGTCTTAAGTGCATTTCATGTAGAAATGTTAAAAATTGTGTTTAAAAGAAGCCTTTTTTCCAAAACTACTGCTCTTGTTAACATTTTATAAATTCGAATAGCGCTACAAAAATATAAATGCAAAAAGCCAGGAAATGGAAAAGTTTGTTCTTTTTTTAGCACAATTAATTAATTATTTTTTTGCGTTTTTTTTATGCTGATGCTAGAAGGAAAATTCTAAAATATTAATGTTTTGCGTTAAGCCTTTGCAAATATTTTGACCAAAAAGGAGTCGACAAAACTTTAAAATTGCTAAAACTTTTGTTTCTTGAATTTAATAAAATTGCATTCACAAACTACACGAGGCAAAACTCTTCTCGCTTCAATTCTTGAGAAATTTCAAGCCTTTATATAAAAAATAATATATATAGAAAGTATATTAAGAGTGTCACTTTTGCTTTTTTCTGGCATATTTAAGTATATTCTTAAATTTCATATTTTAATCCTAATTCCAGAGCATCTAAAGCAAATTTACTTCAAAACTTAAAAACACTCTAGGAAAGCCGTACAATCTTTATGTGCGTCAAAAATATGAGATGGAATTGAAGACGAGTTTCAGGAATTTAAAGGAATCTCAAGTTTGTGTTATGAAAATAAAATAAGCCGTTTTCTCAGAGTATAATATCAAATTGACGATGCCTTATTAAAGGTATCTTCTTAAGAATTTCAATATTTGCTTTTTCTCTTAAGCATTAACAAAGTTTTTCCAAAGTTTAAATTTTGTGGAAACCTTTTAAAATTGTTACAAATATTTTAGTTGTTTTTGACAGACAAGCCACTTTTTTTGTTGAATATCATCAAATTAAAAAAAATTCTGTAGATGAAATCTTTACTTAAACAACCAAAATGTATGAAAGCTGATGAATTTTTGCGGGCGTTGTGTTTTTAGTCTAGTCTTCAATTGAATAAAGTGGAAAGCATTAAAAATAAAATGTTTGATAATTTGAAATATACGTGGGGTCATATCCACCATCTCAATACGATTATTTTTGAATTCAAGAGAATTCCTGAGAAAATTGCATAAATTGTTCATTTTTACACTTAATGGCCACTGGACAGGTCTTTACTTTACAACGAAATAAAATATTCTAAGAAATATTGAGTTGTTTGTGTTTTATTTAGATTTACTTTCGAAATCGAAAAATAATTCACCTAGTAGAATTCACAAAAACATTTGGCAGTTGTTGGTTATTAACGTACATTCAGCTGATTCAACATATGCCATAGTGTTAAATATGTTTTATTTGAAAAGATGTACAAATATTTTAGCCGATTATTACAAGCATATATATGAAAGCACATACTTTAAAAATTTTACGGGAAATTTCTTGACAAAGTTGTGATTTCTTAAATTCGGTTTATCGAAAAATTCGAACTCGATTGGATTTTTGACTCATTTCTTGTTTGAGTTTATGGGCGTTAAAACTCTGATTTAGATCAAAGATTCAATAACTTTTATTTATTAGACCTTCCAATTTAGGGGCCCAGGAAATTTTAACTCAGCTTAGCAATAATTGTACTTCTATGAACGAATTCACTTTAAGGCATTCTTTTCTCCTCATTCCAAGTCTACCTCAACATCGCGATCTGTTTACCGAATCATCATACGGACATCAAGACTATATGAAAGTTAAAAGTAAGACCTGAATTCTTTGGGCACTAAATCAATTTATGCAACCTTAACTTCTGCATGAATATTCTAACTGGGGAAATTTTATCTTAAATCAAAAAACGCTTAAGGTCTTGTAAAAACGAGCACTGCATCGATTTATTATTTATTAAACAAAACAAGTTACAATCGAACAACACAATAATATCAAAATATATTGAATTTTAAAACCAAAATCAAGTTAAAATTTACACCGAGTTCTGAGGAAATTATAATGAGTGAAGAAAAGATCCAGTTTTAAATATTTTCAAAACCAAGTTTCATAGATGTACCCAAAGTAATTAAATCGAGTTTTAAATTCTATGGAGTCTGGTCAAAACAGCATAAATCCATTTTTGTCCAATTTGAGTTAAGTACACAGAACTGTACAAACAAAATCTACTTTCGTTTGGTCGTAACAGTGTAAGTCCATCTTAACCGATTGAGCAGATATTTGATGGTCCTAATCGCACTTACTTTTCTTATTTAAAATTGTGTTTGATCAAAACGGTATAACTTCACTTATATTGTTTTAACCAAACACAAATTTTCCAATTTCTAAATAACAAAACAACATAACTCCAACTAAATCTTCTTCGCTTTTCTGTCGCTACAAAAAATACTGCGGTTTATTTTCAGTTTTGCTTCGCGATTTGCGTGGAAAACATGATTAGTTTTGTTTCATTGAAGAGTATGTAACGAAGGACACATAACAAGAAAAGTATGTTTCAAGGATAATTTACAACAGAAAATTTCATAAAATGAAATTTACTTTTAAAAGATCCAAACAGGATACATGCAACACTTGTGATACCTTACAAATAAAAATTAAGGTTGCATTGGAAGAGAAGGGTGATGAACTAGACCATCTTAAAAAGCTGCTGGAAAGCCATCCTAAGGATAAGATATGGCATATGAAACGAAAAAAAGAGACAAGATTAAAGCTCAAGAAGACCAAACGAAGGCTTTTTTTTGTTTACAATTTGCAACAGAGCCTATCAACACCAAGCTTGTCTATATCAGTTGCCTTTTATAAAAGGCAGCTTTGGACATTTAATCTTATTAACCATACATGGCCATTAGATGGAACATCGAAAAATTATATGTGGCATGAAGGAATTGCAGGAAGAGGGACAAATGAAGTAGATTAGTGTCTTTTTCTGCATTTTAAAAATCTTCCAATAACAATCAAATCAGTTGAGTTTTATTCAGACACGTGTGGAAGCAAAATAAAACACAATAGTTGTTGCAATGTTTCTACTGTCCATGCAAACATCCACAATTGGAATAGAGATAGCTGAGCATACATTTCTAGTTCCTGGTCACACGCATATGAAATGCGATATTGATCACGCAAATATGCTAACTCAATATGCTAACTCCGAAATATACCATCCTTATGATTGGCTTCAGCTGGTGAAATCATGTGGGGAAAAGCAAAAATTCTTGGTTCATGAATTGAAGCCGGAAGGAGTTTGGAATTTTTCAAACTTATTGAAAGCCAAAGCGGGGTTTGTTGTTCGCAAAAAAGACGAAGACGGGAATATGTTTGGTTTTCAAATAATCAAATGGATAAGATATTTGAAATCATATCCAGGAATAATGTCTTTGAAGGCAACATTAAATGAAGAAACGGATTTTGGACGTGTAAGTTTCAAACGAAGAGGACAAAATTCGTCGAACTTTGTTTTGGAAAATGTGGTACCGCCACCGATATCTGAAGAAAAAAAAATGACATAATTTCCCTTTTACCACAAACTCCAACAATTTTCCATGATTTCTATAAAAAATTAAAGCCAGAGGAGACGGTAGAAGACAAAGACTTTGATCTAGTTGATTCATCTGATGAAGAAAATTTGTTGTATCAACAAAAACGCTATAATTTACCTTAGAATTCCTTTTTTATATTTGTTTAAACTATATTCAAGCTTTGTAATTACTTTGTTATTGTTTTTGCTATTATTTTTATTGCTGTGATTAAATTGGTTTGTTAAAAAAGTATCTTAGTGCACAAAATTTATTTTAATACAAAGAAATTATCTCCACCAATTTGAAATGAAATGAACAATCCGTTTGGTCAAAACAACATATTACCCTTTAAACATATGTACAAACATAGAATTGAAATAAAAACATTATAATAATAAATATCATCGTTCCTAGATATATTGCATCAAAATATTTCTTAAGAAACCACAACGGGATTTAGAAAAAAAATTTGAACTTTTAAAGATTTTGGACTTATGTTGTTTTGACCAGACTCCATAGAATTGATTTGAGAACTTTATCAAGGAGTTGACTATTAATTTTTGAAATGATATTTACTGCGTTCTGTTTTTTTTGCAGAAGGTTTTTTGTGTGTTTTTAATTTAAAAAAAAAAACTGAACTTTTAATAAAAAAATACTTTTAAATAAATATTTTAATTATTCTTAGTTTTTTATTTTTGTTATTATTTTTGTTCGCATTCGAGTTGAAAAATGTTTGTTTTTGTGAATTTTTGTTATTTATTGTTCTTTTTGATGACCTTGATTTTAATATCTAGAAAATTAACTGTATTTATAGTTGTGCTTGATATATGGGATATTAAGAATCGTCCATGATTGTACGGACTTCAGAAAGTGTACACGCACCACTCTCAAATATCTCTTTAAAAACGACAGATTTCAATCCGCAAAATCGCACCGATTTCAAAAACTTCTAATTGAGAACTTATTAAATGGTTTTAGTTTTTGTATCAAGAGTGTACTTTTTAATAATTGCCTAACTATAAAGTTGAATTATTGAATTCGGTTTAAAACACGCACTATTAATAATACAGACAAATATTTTCTCTATATTTAGATAAGTACAAATGGCGTTACCCCTGTACACCCGGGCCAATGGCGGATCCAGAGGGGGGGTCGTAGGGATCACCCTCCTTGGGAGATAATTTGTTTGTATTTTTGTAGGAATTCCCTTCAATTAAAAATTATTATATTTTGAATTATTTATTTTTTGTATACGAAAACAAAATTTGTATTTTATTTTTGAAACTTTGTTGCAAAAAGTAGCACTTTTAACTGATGGCTGGATCAAGAACATAATATCAATATGACATTCAGCGCTATTCCAAAAACTTTTCATAAATTCATCTAATTTTGAACAATGGACGATCCAGGGGGTGGGGGGTCATATGAGCCAAAGAGCTTATACAGTTAAGTTGTATAGGTAAAGATTTGTTAGTAATGTAACGACATTCATCAAAAACTGTTTTCCAGAAAAAAGCAAATATTCAGGTTTTTAAGAAGAAATTTTGAATAAGAGATATCCAATTTTATTCTAACCTACCTTTAAATTCCTGAAACAAGCCTTCAATTACATCTTATTTTTTGTATGCACATAAATAGTGAACATTGAAGTGATTTTTACTTCCGACACATAGGAACTATGTATGCATTCGTAACAATTTTCGAATCAATGGTAAAAAAGTAAAAAAAAAGTGGGTCCCCACATTCCATCCGTTGGTCTTTCTTTTTTTCTTATTCCGACTTCTTTCTACAAGAAGAACATATTTTGGTATTGCTCCAGAAGGGTACCCCTCATAAAGCCGTTATTTTGTTTTCAAATGTTCTCAAGAACTTAATCAACAGATTTTAATAATCTTGTGTTTCAATGCAAGTTCTTGTCGATGCTCAAATTTTAAAATTGATGATGATTTTTGATTATCGAAAATGTCTTTATTTTTGTTATTACATTCAAATTTTTGAGAAAAAATTATTTTGGAGGTATTGAAGCCGTGCAACTCTTTTTCTTCAAAATAGATTTTCTGTTGTATAAAATTTTTAAGATCACCAAATTAAAGAAATCTACATTTTGAAGTAAATTTGCTTTAGATGTTCTAAACTGAGATTTAAACACGAATTTCAAGAATTTAAATGTCCCAAAAACAGCAAAAGAATTAAATGTTTTTCTCTCTACATTTTTAAAGTTTTGTTGACTCCTTCAAGACCAAAATATTTTCAAGCATTAGCTCCAATCTACTAGTAAGCAGACTGATAGTGATAGTATTTATTAATAATTAATTAATAGACTACCTAAAATTGAGCCCGAAAAAATTGCTTCAAAAAACAGAAAATTCTTGATATCAGATTCTTTCTCATTTTCTGGGTTTTTGAATTTTTGTAGCATTTTTCGCATTAGTACCAATAAATAGCAACAAAAAATAATATATTCTAAATATGGCATATTTAAAAAACTGTTAGAATCTTGGAATGCTTTCATAATAAGAAAGTCTACTAAATTAAATAGACTATACCTTGTTGGACAATATCGTTCTAAAATAATATAATAACTAAAGTTGTCACTTTAGCCCTTGAAATGTGTACATTTAAGGTTAAGATGCACAGTAAAAACTCGTCTATATGTTAAGCGCGTGCCCCCCCCTGATTAAAAGTCTGAAACCGCCCTTGAAATGTGCGTATACGTACGTACTTGTTTTAGTTTTGATAATATACTTTCTTTTTATAGTAAATTTATTCAAAACGTTTATTTGGGTATAATTTTAATATCAATCAGTCCATATCAGTGAGAAAAATTGAAAGCCTGCTCATAATTAAAAAATATGAGAACGAAGGTTCAGATCATTAAACTAAGCTCGAAACCAAAAAACTAAATTACTTATAGACTTCTTCTATTTGTTAACGGATTTTTGTAGCCATCATGGACACACAAGTGCCTAATTTAATTTGAATGGTCATCTTTTGGAACTCCTATTCTAGGTAGATACCTTTCCTACCTACTCCTGCCAATCTATGCTTTCCCTATGCTCACGCACTCAACAATACATCCACCCATCTCTTTCGCACTATGTCACACACAGCCCCCAAGGCCCAAGTAAAAGTATCTATAGTTCCTTAATCTACATACCTCTATCCCATACGCTATAGCCGTTCTCTTCTTGATCTCCTATTTTGTCACCAAGCCGCTCCCATCACGAAACAACCACACCAACTGTAAAAAGTCCAAACCATTGAAAAGGTATTTCCCTATGCCCATACTTCGTGGTTACAGTTAAATAATTGTCACTATACTCTTGCCTAGTTAACTGACTTTACTCGCTTTATTAATGCTGGCTGCCTACTTAAATATAATCAGGTATAGGTAAGGTAAGAGTACAACTTGACTCTCCATTTCAAATAAGCCCACAGCTCTCTCACACAAATTTTACCTGACCATCTCCCACGTTTGGATGTATGCGGTGATGGAGATTTGAATTTTCGATTCGTCCCACCAAATCGAAAGCACACACAGCGACACTTCCGAGGGGGTCTGGGCTCCCATTCGTCGCTGCCATCGTTGTCGTCGTCGTAGCGCGATTTTGTGTCACATTGCAATCGCGCGCACTCAAAATTTCCGAGTGCTAGAAAGGAAACCCATGCTTTAGTCGAGGTATCCATTGAATGAGAGGAACAGAGAAGAAACGACCGACCGAAGCGACGTTAACAGTAGGTACGATGATGGTGACTCTTTTTCATGGGGATGTTGTTTGTGTATGATAGTCTGGTATAAGTTTAAGGTATGGTAAGGTAGAAGCTCCCCTTTTATAGAAGTAAAACTACAGCCTGCCCGAGACCGGGAGTGAGTGTCCAAAGTGTCGCCGTGCATTTAATTCAAACTTGAAAGGCTTTAGCTCCCCATCCGAAACCACCATTATCACACCACAGTCTCCTATAGAGTCTATATATTTATGTAGCAGCTGGTATATCCGGCTCTAGGTTTATCGGGCTCGAAAATATAGGCACACCATCATCAATTGAGTTGGATGCTGGACAATATCTTCGAAGAGCAGCACAGGCTCTCGCTTTGGAAAATTGTTGGTAAGAGAGTACATTCATTTTTTTCTTATAGCCATATAAAAATAATATTGGTGAGAAATTGAGAACTTGGAGTTTGTTTTGAGCTTTGGGAAGAGGAGCAAAAATGGAGTAGGCAAATCGCTGATAAAATCTCTGGAAAGAGAAAATTTAATTCGTAAAATTCTTAAAAGAGATTATGTGATATGGTAAAAACCATATTATGATAAATGGTTTTATAAAAATCCCATTTCAAGTTCTGTTAGACACTTTTTGTTAAGCTGATGATAGAAACTGAAGGTATACACTTCGATACTTGTCTGTGCGGTGTACACGTAAGAAGTCGGATTCTTTGCTTACAAAGTTTAAAGAGATAAGTAAGCAGTTTTTTTAGATACCTAACTTTAAATTAAAACAATTTATTGAACATCGTTTAGTTTAGATATTAATCATAATTGAAAACATTGTCTACGCCAGACTGTAGTCTTGGGGAGTATTGATTGTTGGCCAATGCCCTTATAGAGTTATTTATCGACATTGGAAATGCTAATTATTTACTTTAAATTGTAATTGTTTAAAGTTGATACATTGTTCGTTTGGAAGGAATCGGTGGAATTTAAATTTCTTCGCCTTTGACTTAAATTTAAAAAAAAATGGATGGCGCAACAGTCCGTTGAGAACTAGGGCCTAGTGACTTACAACTTTTAACCATTCCTGTGTGCGAGTAGGTACTATTGTCAGGGATGGAGGGGACCTACAGTTTTAAGCCGAATCCGAACGGCTTATTTGAGAAAGCACTTCTTGACAAAATTATTCTTGTAGAATTTGTCAATATTTTCGCCTTTGTACTTGCCTTTCAAAATTGTTGCTTTAATGACTTTGCTCATTTATTTTTTCGGATGTCTTACTAAAACTAAGATTGTTTTATATATTCCGCAACATAATTTTATTTCCGAGCGATTTTTAATTGCATTCGGGACAGTTCTAGTAATTTTAGAAATTTCGTATTATAGTTGACAATATCACCTTGGTTAATGACGGAATCAATCAATTTGTATACTATTGATAAAGAAAATTTAGAATTAGGTGTACTCATAGGACAGCAGACATTTTTTTGAAGTGATAGGTATACCTCTACCTGGTGTTGAAAACTCATAATAGGTAATTGTCACAAAGCCAGCAAATAGTACACACAAAGTTCAAGTGTTTGAAAATTTAAGATTTAAATAAAAGCAAGCAGACAAGTCATATTTTAGGAAAGTCTATTAAATTTCAAAACCAAACTATCATCAGTAAAATATCTCGGCATAACCTTTGAAGAGAGTTTATGTTATAATTTTGAAAGTCATACGAGTAGTTATAACCTTCACGGGAAAGAATAAGCTTTCCACTACATTTTCTAAACATCCCCTGATATCAGGGTGTAGAAGTAGGTACCTACTTTTAGCAGAAGGATTCGACATCAAAAGAACTAATTCAACGTTTGAAGGGAACAGAATGACGTGGGTAATAACCCCACTGGGTCATAAATTTAATAAAGTTTATTCATATAAACATAATGACTTTAAACGTAAAAACCATAGAATAAAAGTAATTTCTACTTAAATATTTTAACAAAACCCCTTCGATATGATGTTATAGATGTGTTTTATGATTGCTCGAAATACCCGTGACTTGAAGGGTAGTGCGTAGGACTGTTATGCCAGAGGTCATGCGTTCAATCCATGTCTGTGCGAGCTAAAAGTTTTTTCACGGGTACTGTCACTTGCAAGAAATTGAGAAATCCTCCAAGAGTAGTTCTTTTCATGAAAAGTGCTCTCTCAAGTCAGCAGTTTGAATTCGGCACATAAATTGTTGGTCCTCAGAAGAATAGTTGAGAGAAGTCACTAGGCTCTGGTTCTCTCTGGATTGTTGTATTTATTATTAACTTCCCATAGGAAGTTTTTGTAATGGGTCCGATTTGTCAAATTGACAATTTTGACATTTCTCGACGTTTCAAGGTCCCTCGATAGAAATAAAAGATTTTTAGAAAGATGTCTGTGCGTGCGTGTGGACGTACGTTCGTACGTTCGCGACGTTTTTTTCGTCGTCCATAGCTTAAGAACCAGAAGAGATATCGACTTCAAATAAATTTTGTTATATAGATAATAAGACAGAAAGATTCAGAAAAAAAAAATTGCGTGGGTGGTTTTTTTTAACATAGCAGTTTGAAAATAAGTTGAAAATGTTGGTTAACCCTAAATATCTTACGACCCAAAATTGCTAGGGACCTAAATTAACTTTTATACAATATATTGTAACGTGATACCACACAAATATATTTTTTGAAAAATATCCAATTAACAGTTTGTTTTATAAATCAAAAAAAAATTTAAAAAAATTTGTCACCTCCAAAACTTTACTACTAAAATATGATTTCATATCCAAAACAATTTCGTGCAACGAAGAATAATGTTTTTGACATCTGGTAAAATTTTGAGAAAAATCGAATTGGCAGTTTTTTTTATAAAAAATAAAAATCTAAAAAAAACTCAAAGTTGTTAAAAATTGATTTTCGACTCAAATATCTTTTCAAAACTTTGAGATATTGGCTTTAATTTACTTTTATCTTTCAAAAAATATTGTTGTCAACATTCAGTAAAATTTTGAAAAAATACAATTAACAGTTTTTTTTACAAAAAAATAAAAAAAAAAAACAAAATTTATTAAAAAATGATTAATGACTCAAATATCTTTTCAAAAATTTGAAATAATAGCTTCTAACTAATTTGTACTTATAAGAAATATTGTTTTTATCATTCTATAATATTTTGAAAAAGTCAAATTTACAGTTTTTTTACAAAAAATAAAAATATAAAAACAAAATGTACTATACTTTCGACTCAAATAGCTTTTCAAAAATTAAAAATATTGGGTTCAATCTTATTTTGTTTCACAGAAAATATTGTTTTCGATATTCAGTAATTTTTATATAAAAATCCAACAGTCCGTTTTTTATAAAAAATAAAATCTACAAAAAATAGTACGTAAATTTGGTAAAACTTGATACGAGTACATACGACTATAGACAAACTTTTTAGCAAGACAAATCTACAGACGGGATGGGAAGATTCAGTGCGGGTCGCATCCCTGCCTCTTTTTTTTTATTATAGTTTTGCCTAACTAGAGCGCTACACATCTTTAGCTTCATTTCAGCACTAGTATTTGAAAGTTGCCTGTCGGTATTTTTACCAAAAATTACGGAGAACGTGTTTAAGATGATTGGATCGCAAGGAGTATCACTTTTAACACATTATAAACATAAAGGATATCATTTTGTATTATTCCGTAAATGTTTATGGTTTTAATTGAAATTTCGAAAAATTAGATGACTAAATATCCCATACAAATTTGGTCAAGACGTTTATTCATTCAGAGGAAAATATCTCAGTATGAAATGTTATGATTTATTTCTAATATGTACAAACAAAATCAGAACAACCGAAATTTCTCAACACTTCCATAAAAGCGATTTAAATCGATGTTGATGGTTTTGATCAAAGACACTCCATATAAAGACCGGAAACCAATCTGTCATTCTTGATTTTTCTACATGCTAAAACGTCAATTTTCACGCAACCTTAATTCTAATATTAATTCCCCACTGCTAAAGTCAACTAAGCATTTAGTGATTAGAAAGTCTAAAGGGGAGGCACCAAGTGGCTACGGCGACATTAGCTATTTCAAAGTTTAATGTCGGATTTTTATATAACAGTTCAAAACAAGCATTTTTTTATGGAAGGGGGGTCTATTTCCCCTCATTTAGGCGGTAGGGTCAAATTAAAAAATGTACTCTAAATGGAAAAAATAATGGTAATACTTACAACAAAGTTTTATGCATATTTTAAAAAGCCAACATACCTTTGTCTATTAGCTTGTTTTTAAATCAAGTCAATACTTCGTAAATTAAAATAGTCCGTTGAGATATTATATTTTTAAAAAATATTTATTAATCCGATCATCTCAGATGCCAACTTAAGTCTAACATCGAAAAACATTTTTGCTGTAAACAAGCAAGGGCGGATATAGACTTGTCATCAGGGGGGGGGGGTCACACACTTAGATGAGTTTTTACTCTCCGCTTAAAAATGTTCCTTAATGTTTTGTAAAGGAGGCTAACAAAATTTAAATAACATAATGTGTACGAGTGTATTAATCTAACCTTTATACATTTTAATTGCTAAAATGATAACTTTAGTTATCAAATTATTTTAGAACACTGTTGTCCAGCAAAGTAGGGTCTAACTACCTAATTTGTATGACTCTCAGTCCCTACATATGCAGGCATTCCCAGATTTCAAAAGTTTTCTAAATATGTCATATTTAAGAGCTAAAACAAAATAGTTTAGAGGGTTTTTGCTGCATTTCACGCAGAAATGTGAAAAATTGTTTTGAAACGTAGCTTTTTTTCCAATAATAAAATATACGTTTCTATTTATGCTAAGAAAGCTAAAAAAATCAAAAATCCAGAAAATGAGAGAGGATCTAATATGAAGAAATGTCGCGCGTTTTGACGAAGTTTTTTCGAACTATATTTTCGGGAGTCTATTATTACTATCGCTTTCAGTCTGCTGACTCGTATTTTGATCTTAAAGGAGTCAACAGAACTTAACAATTTTAGAGAGAAAAATGTTTGGTTCTTGAATTTAATTAAATAGGTGCTTTTGAGTACACGATTTAAATGAAAAGTAAAACTTCTAATTCAGAATTTTGTAATTGAACAAAAAACAAAAAAGAGAAAAAACAAGAGAAATTTACATTTTGGGTCCTTTACAAGAAGAAAATGAACAAAAATTTAAAATCGTGATGAAAAGTACCTGTCTCAAGAACATGATGTAACTACTATGTAAATTCAGTATTTACGTAGTGTCTATATTTGAGTTCATCTTTAAGATAACTGGAGAGGGCTACCCAATTAGAACCATTCAATATGGTTTTAGTTTGTTCCATCGTCAAAGTTAACTCACCGAAGTAATTGCATCTTAACCCATTCTCTCCCACTGTCCTTTTTAGAGTACAACAAAATGCAGTTACTTTATGTGGATATAAAAGTAGGCTATGAAATAAAAATTATCTGTTTAAAGGCTTTTTCGGCTTTATTGAGTATTTTTGAATTTTTCCAAGCAATTTTATTTTTATCGAAGTAGTGTTGCATTGCCTTTTTGCGTAAAACATTTTAAAATATTCTTAGTTTCGCTTCCATAAAAAAAGTTTGTTTCTTCAAAAAATTCAATCAACGAGATAACTTGATTGTTTCTGCAGAATGTATTAAAAATAAACATAAAGATCAGTTAAAAATTAGTCCCTTCATAGTTTTGTATAAACATACGGATGTAAGCAAAGCTTAAGTTAGATGTACTTTAAGAAAGACAGTGCGTTCATGCATACACTTCTCTTTTAAGTATCCAAAATTGATTTTAGATCTATTTCTACAAAAATATTGTATGGAAAACGTTTTCACAATCTCGATTCCGGCCTGGAAGAAATTGATATTAATACGAAGATAGTCAACGCTGATATCGTCATGATTCCTCCACCGGTGGACTATGTTACGGATGAAGAGGATATCGATGAAGATAACTTAAAGACAATAGATTTACCACAAGATGTTCCAGGTGAGGTTGAGATTTTTGTGGAACCTTATTTGGCCCAAGACACCAAACTGCTTGATGCCGAGGTAAGGCAACTTATCGTTAATCAAAAAATGTTGTATGCAGGCCAAAAAAACAAACACAGCTTTTCGTTCAATGATGAAGACTTGAAATTTTTTTTTGGAATCCTTCTATTTTCGGACTATCACTCTAAAGCAAGAGAATTCATGTACTGGAAACAAGCAGCTGATACACATGTACCTATTATTGCAAACAGTATGTCCATCAGGAACAAATTTCAAGAAATAAAACGATTCATTCATTTTGATGATAAAAATACCCTTGACATGAACGATAAAATGGCAAAACTCCGTCCGCTCAGTAAACTTTTGTGCCAAAAGTTCAAAAGTGGGAATATATGCATTGAGCATTTATCTATAGACGAATCAATGGTGAAGTATTTCGGTCGACATTCTTCTAAGCCTATAAGTTTTGGATTCGAAGATTGGATGCTTTGCAGCAAAGATGGCTACATGTATGAATTCGATACATATTGCGGAGCTAAAAATGTAAGGCCTTCATTGAAAGCCCTACCCTAAGTCTAGAGTGGTTCTCGACCTTTTTAGGAATTTTGACTGTCCAAGTGACCATGTTATTTATTTCGATAATTTTTTTTACTAATTAAAGCCTAATGAAGATTTTAAAAGAAAAACAAAATTAGAGCAACCGGAACAGCTCGGGATAATCGGTTAAAAAATGTCCTCTTCCTCCTAATAAAAAATTTCAAAAGCAGAAAAGGGGAACTTTTAAACACCAATTTGATAGGAGAAATGAATTGTTTTTTGTCAAATGGAAGGACAATAGCATCGATGGCCATGAACTACGACCAGTTCATCAACACTTAGTCCATTGAAATAAGAGGCAAAAAGTGGTGGTGTAACCAATTCTCAGCCATGATCCCGACTACTACGTCCAATGCCTGGAGGCTCCACAAGCTAGCAAACAGCTACAAAGGCGATCTACTAGAATTCACGAGATCAATAACACTTAATTACCTCTGGTTTCATACTTTGAACTCACAGTCAAGCGAAGCATTGTGGAGAGCCATGGATATCACTTTCCCAAAAAACTTTCAAATCAACTAAGATGTCGGCAATGTTCTTTAAAATCGAAATGGTGCTGTGACACCTCCATAACTGTTAAATAAAATTTTGTTTGTATATATTTTTTTGAATATATCTTAACTTTCACCTTAATAAACATAAAATACTATAAAAAACAAATATTTTGGGTTAAGTCTCTGTAGATAGGACATATCGCTAAGAGGTGAAAAGTGCCTTTTTTTGCTCTCATATTGCATATTGTGCATAGATTTGTTTCTTTATTTATGTGTGTTGAAACATTTAAATTCAGCATATCACTTCGCAAACTAAAGAAATCGAATGGATGTTATTCGAATCGTTAAAATAGTTGTTGCAGTTTAGGCTAACACCGAGCTCTGGGTAGATCGGTCTGTTGATAGAGTTAGTAGCTTGTTGAATGCATTCGTTGTGCTGATGAGTGTCGTGAAGCTCGAGTAACTTATATAGATTTTTTTTCAATTCAGCCCGGTCTTCCTATTGCAAGTTTAAGTTGAATCCACATTTATCAGACAGAGTTTTCCATTCGTGAACCCATTCCACCTTCCTGTTTATTACAAACTTCGTCAGAATATTGAGTGTTCTGTGCATTGGTGATCCAAGAGTTTTTAGGATATAATCAAAAAGTAGTATAATGAAGGTAAACCTGTTTCTAGCGTAAGAACGTAATTTGGCGTATTCATCGGCAGGCAGAAGAGTTTTTTTTTTAAATATCGTAGCAGTTTTTCAACTTCTTTATATGAACGGTAACCCCAAGTTTGGCAACTATAGCACATGATAGAGCGCATAATTGATTCGAAGACCTTGTATTTTGCGGAGCTCTTAATTTCATTGTTTTCGATTATATCTTTAAAGGATTAATTTATAAGCTTTTTAGCGGAACCAAGTTTTTTCTCAAGGTGGAAAGAAAACTTCATGTTTGAATGCAGTATAACACCAAGGTATTTGTATTTTGTGACTGTTTCAATTGATTCACCATCTAGAAACCATTTTCCGCCGTTTCTCAATTTTGTTTGCCTGTTGCAAATGATCATAATTTTTGATTTTTCTAAATATATTGCAAGACTGCAGGTTTTTCAATAAGTATTGAGTTTATTGATCATAAGTTGAAGACCTTGTGGAGATTCAGCGAACATAACGATATCTTTAGCAGAAAAAAACACTTTAATTCTTAATTCTGCTACGCATACTCCAGCAGGTAGATGAGAAGAAATATTGCCAATGAACAGTGAAAACAATATAGCACTCAGAAGACAGCCTTGCTTTACTCCTGATGTTGTGATAAACAATTTTGACATACTTTTGCCATCCCACACCGATTGTCGAGTATTTCGGTACATATTTCTGAGGACTTTTAACAGCTTCGTAGACAATCCTTTCTGTGACAGTTTGTAGAACAATGCATTGCGATCAATAGAGTCAAAAGCTGCTTTAAATTCGACAAAAAAAATGTATATTTTTTTTATTTTGTTTCAGAAAATGTTGGGCGATGGTCGACACAGTGAAAATGTTGTCTAACGTTGAGTAGCCTTTACGAAAACCTGCTTGATACCAAGGGCGGATCCAGACTTTTCCTCAGGGGGGGGGGGGGTCACACATTTAGATGAGTTTTTACTCACAGCTTAAAAATGTCCTTTAATTGCTAAAATGACAACTTTAGTTATCAAATTATTTAGAACACTGTTGTACAGCAAGGTATGGTCTAACTATTTAATTTGGAAGACTCAGAACTTGTAAGACAGAAAACTGTTGGAATCTTGGAATGCTTTCATTTGAAAGCACTTTTCTTGTCTTCATTTCTATTAATGCGAAGAACGCTGCAAAAATTTTTAAAAAATAGTTTTTTTGAACTAAATTTCCGGGAGTCTCTTATTACTATCGTTATCAATCTGCTTACTCGTATTTTGATCTTATAATGGCGTCAACAAAACTTACAAATTGTACAGACAAGAAGGTTTGGTTCTTGAATTTAAGGAAATAGTTGCATTTAAGTACATAATTTCTCTAAAAAAAAAATTTAAACAAAGTAAGTAAACAAATAAGTTGGGAAGAAAAGTTTTGTAGTACTCACAAATTACATGTTTCAAAGCTTTTATATCCATAGATATGAAACGTTTATTATGTTTTTCACTTAACCATTAGTTTAACAAAAGTGTCACTTGATCTTTTTGGGACATTTGTATTATTGAAATTCGTGTTTGATTCTCAGTTCGAGAGCATACAAAGCAAATTCACTTCAAATGTAGATTTATTTAATTTTTTAAGATCTTTTGTATTCAATAGAAAGCCAATTTTGAAAGAAATGAAATGCACGACTGGGTCGCTAGAACTTGATAATTTATTCCAAAAAGTCTGTTTAAAAATTTTTCCTATATTTCAAGATTTAAAAGTGTACCTGCAAAATAAGTTTTTCTCAAAAAATTTAAATGCCATTTTATTTGTCAAAAAATCGAGATTAACCTATTTTTTTTTCTGAAAATCATTTTAAATTTTGTCTTAAAAATATTTTTGGTATAAGCACTAAATAAAGAGCTTATAAATATATGAACATTTTACATTTAAATTTTCTCAAAAAATGTTGTCCCCTCTCTGAGATATCGAGTTTTGTAAACAAAATTAGTATTTTATTAAAAATCAAAAAAAAAAATACATTTCTTATCATAAAAAATCATCATAAATTTGATCATTGACAAGAAAGAGAAGAATTTTGAAATCGTTCCATTTGTGCTTGAGAAAACTTAAAAACAAAATAGAGGTTTTTTGAGGTGTACCCTTATGGAGCAATAAGAAAATATGTTTTTCTTGTAGAAAAAAGCCAAATTAAGAACACAAAAATTAAAGAAAGTTTTAGAAAAATCACATGTTTGAACCAAAAAATTTGTTTGGGGACGGCTGTTAATTTTTTTATTAATAAAATGAAAAAAAAAACGCCTTACACTAATCGGCTGAAAATCTTTATTTCAATCAACACAATTGTTTGGACTATAGGGGTCAGGAAAGACAGACAGACGGAAGGAATCGGGGTACCCACTTTTTCGAATTCTCTACTGTCGTAATGTCATAGTTGATTAAAAGCTCTAGTTCGAAATTGTTTACTAATGCAAAACATACCATCAAATCAAATCAAATGGGGTGGCGCAATAGTCCGTTGTGAACCAGGGCCTAGTGACTTACAACTCTCAACCATTCATGTGTGCGAGTACTGTTGTCAGGAATGGAAGGGGCCTACAATTTAAGGCGGAATCCGAACTGCTAGTTTTGAGAAAGCACTTTTTCATGACAAGAATTACTCTTGAAGGATTTGTCAATTCCTCGCAAGAGGCAGTACCCGCGAAAATTATATATTTTTTAAATTAAGGTGGCACAGGCAGGGATTGAACCCAAGACCCCTTGCATGACAGTCCAACGCACTAACCATCATGCCACGGGTACTACAAAACATACCATATCGTTCCTATATGTCGCAAGTAAAAATTACTTTAATGTTCACTATTTATGTGTGACAAAAAAATGTAATAATAAAATCGAGGGCTAGGTTTAGGAATTCAAAGGCAACTTAATATAAAAATGTTGACCTCTTATTCAAGGTTTCTTCTTAAAACCTAAATATTTACTCTTTTTCTTAGAAACAATTTTTATGAAAATAATTTAAAGGTTTTTTCAAATTCTAAATTGAGCGAAAATCAAAATTTGTGTTGTTTTTGACAGCAAACCACTTTTTGGTGAATATCGTTAAATTACTAATAAATCTTTAAATGAAATATTTACTTTATACAACTTAACTGTTTAAGCTTTTAGGCTCATATGACCCCTCCCTGGATCGTCAATTGGTCAAAAGTTGATGAATTTGTGCTATGTTTTTGGAATAGGGCTGAATATTCGATTCATTTTATGTTCTTGGTCCAATCTTCAGTCAAAAGTAGCACTTTTAGCAACAAAGTTTAAGGAAGTAAAATACAAATGTTGTTTTCATATACAAAAAATGATTTATTCAAAATATAATGGGGGTCATATCCATTAACGCAATACAATTAATTTTGAATTGAAAACAAATTATCTCGTAGGGGTCATGACCCCCCCTGGATCCGCAATTGCTTGATACTCACAGTGACCCATAATAGTCCCACAATTTCCGTGTTTTTTTTTTCAGTTTATTAACATTTTGCTTTTATTAAAAAATCCAACGTAACAAGTAAAACAATCGTAAATTTAATAAAACAACAATTCAAAGTGCGCTGCGGATATGTCTGCCTGTACAGATGTTTTATAGTCAAAAAATATTTTCGGTTAAGTTGTATGAATCTATTCATTGATTTCAAGAAAAATTGAATTCGCACTTAATCTGAGAAGTTTATGCATATTTTAGTATGACGACAAGTTTATGAACCTAAAATGGCGTAGTCTAGAGAACAGCTTCAGTCTTAGCATTATTAACAAGCTTTTTCGGGTTAACTATTTCTATGCGAGGATTTTTAATACCTAAATAAATAAATGCATAAATACAGAAATTATATTATTTTGAGTCAGAAAAAAGGAAATTGGTGACCTGATTTTGTGCGATTGATTGTTATCATTGCAATCCTTTGAAAAAAAAGCCTTAAAACTTCGAGTGTGTACGCTATTTCTATAACCTTAAATCAAAATACAAAAAAAAGAGTCTTTTATATCTTGGCCTGGCGTATTTTCCCATTAATAGACTATAATTGGCGCCCTTAAACACAAACTCTTACATTTGACTTTTGTGCGTATACCAACCTAGTTTTTTTAATATTTGGTTTCGAAGATTTGAACAAAGATTGAATAAAAAAAAGACATATTTAAACCTCACTTTCCTAAAGTCTCATATGACTGTGATGTATTTTTGCCTTATTAATAATTATTTCTTATTATTATTTTCATAGTAAGTTACACCTAATGTTGCCATCCTCCTCAATAAAGAAATTAAACATGTTTTATTACCAAAAATAAATACTAATGTTATTGAAGCAATTGGAGTCGTATAGTGTTTGCAAAACTCCAATAAGCTCAAAATTTATTCAATATATTTCCCTGGTGGCAGATCCAATAATACAAGTTTTTAAAGGCGCTGCTTTATAAGCGTCCTGAAAAAACTTATAAGTAATGACCAGTTTATAATAGGCGGTGACTTTAATTGTAAACACCGACAATGGGGTTGTCTTAGCTCAAACTCATTTGGTAACGATCTGTTGGATTTTACTATGAGATACCCTATCACACTCATGTTTCCAAACGGTCCAACTTATATCCCTGCCCGTAGACGAGCTTCACCATCTACGATAGATTTTTTTATTTCAAATATTCCGCATTGATTTACGACCCCTACTACTGGAAATTCGCTTAGTTCGGATCATCTTCCTGTATGCTGTGATACTACTCTTAGTCCAAATTTATTAAATGTGCAATATTTAGATTTTAAGAACGCTAATTGGGACTTATATCGTTCTCATTTGAATTCAAAATTGCGTCAAACTTTAAATAGTATTGAACGTGTTGAATGTTGTGAAGATATTGACGTCTATGTTGATTATTTTGAAAAGTATTATTCCTAAGAAAACAATTAATAAACGAGCTGTTATTCTTCCCCGTACCATTTTGGATCTAATTAAAACAAGAAATATGTTTAGACGAAATTGGCAAAGATATCGACAACAACACGATTTTCAAGAAATGAATCATCTAAACAAACTGATAATAATAGAGAAGATATCAAAATTTAGGAACATAGAATGGAGCAAAAAACTTAGTTCCTTACATCCTAGTTCTAAACCATTTTGGAACATACATAAAATAATTAAAAAGAAAAATACTCAAATAAGTTATAGGCCAATAAGCCTACTGAGTAATATAAGTAAGATTTTTGAAAAATTAATTCGCTGCAAACTAGAATCTGTTTTGAACGAAAAAAATATCACTCCAATACAACAATTTGGTTTCCGAAAAGAACATAACACATCGTACCAGGTTTTAAGAATCTGTAGACACATACAAGAAAAATTTAAAGAAAAAATATCAACAGGATTAGTTTTACTAGATGTTAAAAAAATTGTTGACACTGTTTGGCATAATGCACTCATACACAAACTTACATATTATAAATGAATGTCCAACTTTTTTAATAAAACTTATACAAAGTTTCTTAAGTGATAGAAAATTTACCGTTTCACTTAATGGAAAAAAAACTTAGTCTCGAAAACTATTCCTGCAGGCGTTCCTCAAGGATCAGTGTTATCTCCTACTTTGTTCAATATTTTTGTCTCCGATTTTCCAGCCTTGCAAAATTGTGAATTTGGCATGTATGCAGATGACATTGCGATATTCTCATCCGATGAAGATCCTGACAATATTATAAATAATATTCAAACTGACTTAGAAATTATTTTCGAGTATTATAAACACTGACAAATTAAAATTAATGCTGGTAAAAGTCAAGCTATCTTTTTCACCAGAAAAAAAGGATTGTTTTTACCCAGACGTAATATAAACTTTAATAACTGTGATATACCTTGGGTCAACTCTGTCAAGTATTTAGGTATTTACTTAGATAAGAAGTTGACCTTTAAGGAACACACACAAATGACAGCAAATAAAATAAATGTCGGTATAAAAATGTTATATCCGTTTATTAACCGAAGGTCATTACTTAGCAAACACAATAAACTTATTATTTTTAAAGTCGTTTTTCAAGCAATACTCTTATGTGGATCGCCCGTATTGCGTAATTGTGGTATAATACATATTAAAAAATTGCAAATTCTTCAAAACAAAATTTTAAAAATGACGCTCAAGCTCCCCTGGCATTTCTCAACCCAAGCCTTGCATTCAGAGACAACAAACGTATTTAAAATAGACCAACAAATTGAAATTCTCAATCAAAATTTTTCTAGAAAATGTGTATTGAGTGAAAACTCTTTAATTAGAAACCTAATTTAACAAATTGTCAAATACATTTTTTGTTGTCTTGTATTGTTATGAACATTTTTATTATCTATTATCTTGTTATTTTTTATTATATTTTTATATTGTTTATTTATGCATCATAAAATGTACTTTTTGTTTATTTATTAATTAATGTATCTAATTATGTATTCTTTTTATTGTTTAATTATTTATTTATACATTTTGTCTCGTTTACTAATTTATATTTATTTATTTGTGTATGTATTTATTTGTTTATATATTTATTTATTTATTTATTTATTTATATATTTACTTATTTATTTATTCACTTGTGTATTTATTTATTTACTTATTTATTTAATTATAAATTTATTTTTTCACTGATAAAATAAATCATCGAAAATTAATTTCTATTAAATTTAAGCATAACCTGTCTGTGATATATGTAATTATAAACAAAATTCGAATGAAGGTTTTTACTTTGCAAAGTTTTCCTTCAAACTACAATATTAGGAAATTACAGGTTCTGTTTATAAACTAATTGTTATTTTTCAGTAGTAAGATACAATTTGATATCATATTTCTGTGCTGTGCAGAGACTTAAAATTATTGTAAACTCTGTAACTTTCTCTTTGCCAATAAAATAAAATATCTATCTATCTACTCGTAAGTTACACCTAAAGACTGAATGCTTTTTTGTTTTATGTCTAAAAATAAAAATTTATGAAAATGCTAAAACTGAAGCTTTGGTATAGTCTTAAAGACATCATTTTTAAATCAACACACTAATGCCCTTTATCAATTATACAATAGCATATCTTTCCAATATAACCCACCCCTCAGGTTTATCCAGATCAACCATCATTTTCTACTTATATTTACATCCCTTTCCCTACGTCTTATTTCTTGAATGTTTTGTTCGCGTCTCTTAAATACAAATTTTACCATAAAAAAAGTACCTCATTACTTATTTCACACTACAAATACACATCTTTTTCCAATTTCTACAAAACATCTCTTAGTTTTACTTTAACACACCTCTCCATAGACATAATTCAAGAAATGGGACCTACCTTGCCGACACTTGGTTTTTCACTCTCTTCTATGAGCACTAACAAATAATCTCACGCCGCTCTTAAACAAATTCCAACCAATGTTAATTCAAAAGAGAGAATAGAAATATCTCTCGTAAATTCAACATGGTTGATTTGCTATTTACTTTGCTGAGAAGAGAAGATGTATGGGATGGTGGATGAGCGAATGTGTGTGTAGTTGTGTGTGTATCACCCATCTTATTTAACCACTTAACTGCACCCATATAGTAGTGGACACATTTTACAGTGTCACACGATTTTTCAAATCGGATAAGTACCCCTCGCCCATTCTCATCTTTCGAAAGAAGTCACTTGAATGTGTGCGTGCTTGTATATGATTCAATGGAACCCCACACATACTATCCCAGAGCCTGAGGCTCAAACGAATCACAATCACTCATACGGCACACGGGGTGGTAGTTCTATTTGGTAGTAGCCGTTGTCGTACTCGTACTCGTTTCTTTGCATGTTTACTTATTCTTTTTCTCTTTCTTTTTGTAAGTTTTTTTTTTGTTGTGTTGTTTTATTTAATCTTTAATGAGGAGAAGAGTGTGTGTCATTTCTTGAGTACTGAAAAAAAGAGAGACACATTTTTGTTTTGTTTTTGTTTTTGCTTTCGCTTTAGATTCTTAGATTTTTTTTCGTTGGCATTTTGACGCGGAGGGGGCGACACCTGACTTTAAGGTCTTGAAATTCTCTTAGTTTTTTTTTTGTATTTTTCCTTGGTGCTTGCTTAGAGACTTGAGTTTCAGGCAGTTGCTTTGCTTTTTCTGGTTGTTTTTGGTGTGTTGTTTTGGTTAGGTGTGTGTTGGTTTCATGTTGGCAATTGGCCCCCTCTCTTTGACCGATAATAACTGGTCGTGTGCTACGCTTTTTTTTGCGGTTCGGTTTGGATGACCATCGCCATCGCCGCAAACTTTTGCCATCTAAATGGAGCCCCAGTATCAATGGGTCCGTTCGATGGGACGCTTTAGATGTGACCCGCGGTTTTTCTCAAAATAAAAACAGTTGTTTTTGTCTTTTTCTCGGAAAGCTCGGAAAGTTTTTTACGGATTAAAATTAAAACCAACACTTGGCGTTAGCACAGCTCACAGCGTCACAGCACAACTTTGACACTAGGATAGAAAGAGAGAGCGAGGGCGAGGCTTATGTTCTTGCATATAACCCACACTGCACATTGAGTGTTTTGGTTGTTTTGTTAGCCGGGTACGCATCCCTAGTGACATTTTGACAGCACCCTTACAGCTTACAGTTTACAGCTTACAGCAGTGTGGTGACAGAAGGACTTCTTGGTTCTTGGATTTTGTTGCTGCAATTGAGTGTGTGTGTGTGTGTTAGTGAGTGTATATAGGAAAGTTTTTTTGTTTCTCTTCGTTTGTCACCTCCCTCTCTTATAGTGGGATTATAAAACTCGTTCGTGTGAGTGCGTGGCGTGTTGCCTTTGCTTGGCCACTTTGTGTATGCATTGCACAGCAGAGCACAGCACAGAACAACGGGAACGACACTCGGCTGGCTATGTAGTGCTAGTGCGGTGTATAGTGGTGTCGTTCGTTCATAGCTTTCGGTTTGTCATTGGCGTCGTCGTTGGCGTTGTGTCTCCGATCCGATCTCCGTTCTCCGTTCTTCGTTCTCGTCGTCATCTCTACTACGTCGTTATGTCGTCGTTGTCGTCGTCGGTGTCGGTGTTGTCGCCATCTCGTGCTGTCGTCCTCTCTTTGACATTATATACCTCAGCGTTGTGTATATAGAATTTCAGTTATATTCTTTGATTTTTTCTTTTTTTGAATTTTTGTCATCGTCGAGTGTCATTGGTCGAGTAAGTGAAATAAAAATAAAAGAGAATTCAAAGGAATCACAAAAAAAAGAAGAAAAATACAAGAGAGAAAATAAAGTGCAATCGAGTAAAGTACATGGAACGGTTGCGAGTTGCGACTTTGGAGGACTGTGTCGCGTAATTTGGCATCTGTTGGACTCGTTTAGTGACAACAGCACAGCAGCACCTACGTCCAGTTTAGTCGACTCGACGCGAAGTCGCGCGACATTTTTGCTACAGCACCGTTTTCTGCATCTGGATTAACTGTATTTAGGTATTGTGAAAAAGAATTTCTTGCGGAAACGGAAATTTACATTTTTCAATCTTCCTTTTGACAAGTTTTCGTTGCTAAAGTTCCAATTGGATTTTTATTTTTTTATGTTAGGACTAATTATTATCCCTGACTTCCAGTTAAACGCCATTTTGTCTTTTTGAGAAAAATACTTGAATACCTATAAAAATTTAAAAAAAAAGTGATTAGCTCTCCACCAAACTATAACCATAACCGTGTCTTGGGCGTGTGTGTATTTTTTAATATTTCTTTTTATTTCGGTGGACGGATATTAAGGGTTAATTATTTCGTTTTTGTGTATTTTTTTTTAAATGGTTCTTGAATCGCGTGGGAGTTGAAATAAGAAAATAGTTGGCATGAATGTGTAATTACGCTACTTTAACGACGATTATGCAGTTTAATTGTAACGCGGAAGAGGCGGATCGAATCGTGTATAATTGATGTTTAAAAGTAAATAAGCAATAAGAGTTTCTAAATTAAAAATACCCATACAAAAAAAGGAGTTAATATACTATACCCTGCAGTTACCCTAAATATAGGTACCTTTAGTCTACGATAAGTTGTGTACCTAAAGGATATCAAAACCCGAGTGAGGCTGAATTAGAGAAGAAAAAAAAAAGTGGAATATTTTAAAACCAACCTTCTTACAGAGTTAAAGTTGGATTTTTTAGACGTGGGAGTTTTTGTTTCCTTTGGTCAATACAAGAAGGAAGTGTGCGAAATTAAAATTAGTTGTCTGTGATTTTTTGTATTAGGTATTTGAAACATAAAAAATAAATAATATAATTGAAAGAGAAATAAATTTAAAAAAAGTTGCAAAAAGATAAAAGGAAAAACTTTTAACAAACGGATTTTATCTAACGACCTACAAACTGCTCAGCTCATTATCTGCATATAGTCCTGTAACGGATGGTTTCTTTGGAACTGCCTTTTTTTGGATAATCGGTAAGTTGTTAAATTAGAAAATCAATAAAGTTCAGGCTTATGTGGACATTTAAAAAGGGAACCTCCCAATGGTGACATATTTTGTGTTGACAATAGTCTAGTCGAAGATGAATCTTGTATTATGGTTTTTAAGGCAAAGTTTAAGAAAAGAAACTTGGCTTGTTAAGAAATTATGAATAGAATCTTTGAACATCCAAACTGACAGATTTTTCGAAATGTTTTATGCCATTCCGAACAGAATTTGCTGAAAGTGATGAATATCTTCTCAAAAAACAAATTTGTTTGAAAGACATATTGCTTGGTGCCTTTTGAATTTACAAGTTCAATTTGCTAATGAACTTCTAAAGTAGATATAATTACTTGTTTAATCTGTGGATTAAAACAAATAAGTTTATTTTTATTTCTTTTTTTAGATTTTAAGAAGTTTTTATTTAGTTATAAGTTTTAACACAAATATAATAGGTAATTAGCTTAAGTTTAGTTTACAATTAGGTAGAACAAGACTGAAGATCAGTCTGCGCGCAAGTTGAATCAGAAGTAATGAAAGTAAGCGAAAGGAAAAGAAAATTATAAGATAAGCCAAGCTAAAGTGATGAGCTGAATAAAAGCTCTGCCTAATCCTCAGGCGTCACTTGGTTGCTAGGCAGATAATTATTATTATTGGTAGCTCTCCAGGTCCATTTTCATAGAAAATGGAATGGAGAACACCTGAAGAAAATGACAGTGGACTCACTGCGGTATTTGGCGTGCAAAAACTCAAGTGAGGTGAAATAACTAGTTTTAGGTGTACTATGGGGAATGTGGAGCACATTTGTATGTAACAATATAGTCTCATTTATGAATAGTTCTTATTTTCATGAAATGTATTAAATATAGAAAATTAAACAATTTCAAAAATTTTACACAATTCAATGTCTTATTTTCCATTAGGGAGCTAGGCTTTCGAATCATATTGTTTGAAAAATTAAAACGTCATTGATTAGTGACTCTAAAGTAAAGATTCAATAATCAACCATATAATAAAATTCAAAAAATTATGAATAAATCTAAAAAGCCTAAAGTTTAAACTGCAGAAGATGTTAAAAAATTAATAATATCCACTTCTAGAATACCTACCAAACTCCTGTTTCTATTTGAGAAAATTGCGTTACCAACATTTAAGTCATTCGAAACACACCTTTTGGCCTTCAAATCAGATTACAAGGAATGCTTTGACCATAACACTCCCAATGCATCATGACCAGTAAACACTTTTAAAAGCCTTTAGAAGAGGTTTAGGGTCTCTAATAGTAGCACATAAGACGTTTCTTAGGTTAAGGGTCCATATAAAAAAGAACAAAACTACTCCATTAGGAAATCCTGAATGAGATGAAAATTCTGTACATGAATACCTATAAAAGTTCTAGATGAAAACAGTGCTGGTAATCTAAACCTATTCTGAAATTTCCTACAAGTTAGCATTATCATACTTTAAAAAGGAATACCAGGGGTTAATTTTTAGAAAACAATCGGAACCAGTTTTTTCTTTCTAAACAAATTAACGCCAGAATCACGAAAGTTAATCCAATTATAAGTTTCCTAAAATTTTACAAATGTTCTGGTGTTTCAAGATATGTATTTAGATAAAACAAGCAACTAATTTAACAATTTGAAAAAGTGCACATGTAATTTGAAAGCACAGAACTATAAAATACAACTTTCTAAATTGGAAAATCTTATCGAATCAGGGATTTACAAGATTTTTAAATAATTATGGGTAAAAATCTACCTTCAGTTTGATTATCAGAGGCTTGAAATTTTAAATTTAACAGAATTGAACAATACAAATATAGGGTCCGCCATCTACAATTTTTTTTAGTAACACTTAGCTCATGTCTGATTTGATATATAGTTAGTTTTATCCTTCCGCCAAACGAATATGGCTGTGTATAAGCTTGAACAACTCTGGGAAATATTGTCTGCGATCGACTTAGACAAGATGCCGATTTTGCAAAAAAAATAATCTTTTCAGATGAAGCTCATTTTGATCTTGATGGGTATGTAAACAAGCAAAATTGTCGCATTTGGGGCAGAGAAAGCCCACAGGCATACATTGAAAAGCCGATACACCCAAAAAGAGTCGTAATTTGGTGCGGGTTTTGGCCCAGAGGCATAATTGGGCCATTTTTCTTCGAAAATTCAATGTCAATAGCAATCGTTATGGGGCCATGTTGAACGAGTTTTTCTTCACAAAAATTGAAGAGGAGGATATTGGAAACATTTGGTTTTAACAGGACGGCGCTACGTGCCACACAGCTGACAAAAAAAAAAAAACAATTTTCACACTTCAGAATATTGACAATGTAGGAAATTGTGGAATAATATAAGATAAACTTTAGTTTTGTTTGTCAAAAAGAAGCAATTCAGGCTTTAATACCTGGAAAAATGTGAAATAACTGCTGAACTTATTGGGTAAACGACATAGAGTAAGTCTTAAAAAGGGATTTGGGAATCCCAACAGTGGGACACGTGATGTCTCTAAAACATGTAATACTTTCACTTTCTCGGCGATAACTGCGTTTAAATCAAAAATTCTAATTTCCTAAATCTGTTCTAAATTCTGTAAATGATTAAAAAAATTCTTAATGAAAAAATTGTTGATGTATCTGAGCCTTCTGAACAGAACTTCAAAATACAAATATCTACATAAGATAATCTTAGAACCATGATGCGATTTCGAAATAATAATATAAAGAAATGCCTAAAATTTTAAATTGAGCAGAATTTAAGAATACAAATATTTCAAAACAACCCCATTTCGACGCTTTAGAGTATTGATAATGCAGATAATGTAGGAAATTGAGGATTGGTTTATCAAATAACAACCTTACTTAAGGTGGCGCTACAGTCCTGTGTGAACTAGGGCCTAACAAATAACAACCATTTAGGATTAAATATCTGGAAAAATATGAAATACCTGTCAAACTGATTGGGTAAACAACATTACACTAGTTCGTCACCTTTAATATGAGATATCTAGTTCCATTTCTGCCCAGTGCCTATATTACGTTTTGATATCTTCTATAATCTTCAACTAAGGAAATTTTCAACGACTTAAATTAAGAATTTGCAACCGAAATATGAATACTTAAGTTCAACAGAAAAAATCATGCTACTAGTTTATGCTGAAGAAAAACTAGAACTCAAGGTCTTACAATACTGATAGACATTACGATGTTTCACAATTTACTACCAAAAAACTGATAATTAATTTTTGTGCTTGCATGGTTACTAGAAAATCTACCAACTTATTCAAAATAATTATCAATTATTTATTGCAAGAAATTAATAGACTTTCTAGCGGACTGTGTAAACACACAACTGTCGTACTTGTTAGCTCATTTATAGTATATCTGTATCAGTAATTCCCTTCAAATCCTCCAAGAGTAATTCTTGTCATAAAAAGTGCCTTCTGAAATTAGCTGTTAGAATTCGGAGTAAAAACTTTACATCCCCTTAATCCCTGTAATTACTTGCAAACATACATTTTTGAGAGTTTTAAGTCACTAAGGCCTGTTTCGCCACCTAATTTATTTTTTAGCCTCCTTTAAATTTAAAGATCTGACAATTTTGGAAGATCTGCCAATCGAAAAAGTGCACTCACCTTTGGGTATTTTAGAATTATAAACATATGAGTAATATCGATTATTTCGTCTTTATGAAAATTTGTAGTATTTAAAAACTACAATAACAATTTGACGTTAGTTGTTGCATAGAGAGGATTCAAAGTTCCACGGTCCCCAACCGGTCATTAGATTCCTTCATTTGTCGTACGTCTTCGGTTCTTTCTTACTTATTAGAAAGCACAGAGAGGTATGTACCTATTTTATTTTTGTAAAACTAAACTGCCCTAAAAATCAGAAGACTATCGAATAAATATCAGGTTATGTTGAAAATAATATTCGGAACTTCACTTTATTTTTATGAAAATAAAGTAAATAAACAAGGCTTATAAGATTAACTGTAACTATTTTTACTGACCGTTATTTTATCAGCTGTCAAGGGTTGTTGAAGCCTGAATAATAAACGTATTTGGGGTGGTGATTATCCGTAAGCTGTCTGTTTGGTGTGTTTTATGAGTCGGTGGATCCTTATTTATAGGAAAGCGATACTGGCTAGAACGTTACAATCAATGGTAACAGCAAAAGAGCCATAATAACAGACTTTTTCATTCACCAATTTAACAGTCTTGATGTGCAGAAGCAGTGATTTCCACAAGAGATTTATTTAGATTTATTTATTATTATATTCCAATTCACAATTCTTATAAATCTTAAAAATATAACAGTATAACAAAAAATAATTAAAAGATATTAAAATAATAAAAAAAAGAAAAATAAATAAAACATAAAACAAATTAATCATAGTAACATTACGTTATTCCAAGCATAAAAAAGTTAAAGTTGAAGTTGCTTGATAAGGGTAAATGGGAGCGGGTTTGGGGGTAAAATTTAGCTAGTTGCTTTAGTAAATAAAATACAGTCTTAACTCGTCACTAAATTGTTGTTTGTCACTTAGTTCTCTCAAGTAACGCGGAATTGTATTCCAAAGGCGTATAGCTGAGATAAAGAATTGTTTCTCGGATGTAAGGCAGGTGAAATGTGGTAAAATTCAAACAAGGAGATCTGTTGGATGTCGAAAGCTGGATTTTATTAAAAAGATATAACGGCTGCATAGTTTTTAGAATTGAAAATAACAAACACATGGTACGAAACTTCATATAATTAAAAAATGACATGCCTAATAAATTTTTTTCCAAATGTGAAATATGGTCGAATCTCCTCAGATTGTAAATATAGCGCAGAGCACTATTGAATGCTAATTGAAGTTTTCTTTTGCATTCAGTATCACAGTTATAAAATATTTCACAACCATAGACTAGAACTGGTATAACCAAAGTCTTAACGAGATATAATCTTGTCTTTGGTGGTGTATACTTTTGAGCTGTCCATAAAGTTATAAGAACCCCATATGTTTTACCCACAACTTCATTAATATGGTCATTCCATGTCAAAGTTCGGTCGAATACCAACCCTAAGTTCTTTGACTTATACACGAATTCAATTTTTGAAGAACCAAGCATAATTGAGGGAAAATATAACAGATCTAGCTTCTTTTTCGAGATAACAAGGCATTTACATTTCTTTGCATTGAGCGAGAGAGCGTTCAGATCATTGGCACAATGTTCTATGAGCGCAAGAGGGCAGCTTTTATAGATTTGAATATCATCACCATAAAAATGCTTCGATGAATTCAAGATTGTACGTTGTATGTCATTTATGTACATAAAAAATAACAGAGGGCCCAAAATCGATCCTAGTGGAACGCCCCGTAGCACAGGACAAAAATTGGATAAGGCAGTCTCTAAGAAGATAGCCTGTTTTCTATCACTAAGATACGATGAAAACAATTTTACAGCAGAAGAAGACATATTGAAACGGTGGCTCATCTTATCAATAAGAATAGAGTGGTTAACCATATCAAATGCCTTGGAGAAGTCCAGTAAAACAAGAAAAGTAACCTGGTCTGCATCTTATTGCGCTCTTATGTCTTCAACTACTTTCAAAATTATTGTGGTACAACCTATATTTGGCACGAAAACCAGACTGAACTGAGACGAAAAGATCATTACGTACGAGATAATCATTAAGTTGCTTATGCATAATTCGTTCGCAGATTTTGGACAAATAGGAAAGAATTGAAATAGGCCTAAATTCCTCACCCGATGAGTTTTTAGATATTGGAATAATTTTTGCCTTTTTCCATTGACAAGGAAAATCACAGGTCAAAAAGATTGTATTGATCATGTGTGTTATAAACGGAAGCAAAAACGGTAGTATAGCTTTCATAAAAACCGGGTGTATTCCATCTATACCAAATGCTTTAGAGTTAATGGATAAAAAGCTTTCCACTACTTTCTATTCTTTCAAAGAAAAACGATGTTTCAGTGGTGTCTACAGTGCTATTAAACGGGACTCTATTACCATGGGTGATATTAGACCTGGAATCGTTAAAAATTAAGTTTAGTTCATTTACATCTATATCACTTTTGCACTTCAATTTCTGCTTGCCTTGTGTGTCAAATAGGTTATTTTTATTACTTTGAAGAAAGTCAAATTGAGCATCCGGCGAGGTCATCCCCTCTCCACAAGACTCCAAGGAATTGAACGAATATGATTTTCCAAAGCAGCATAATTTATATTCTTGAAGTTACGGTAACTATAAGTTGTATTGTTGGCATGAACGTTAGTATCGAAGTCAAAAGTTAGAAAGATGAGGTCATGTTTTAAAAAAGCAGGAACAGAAATTTGATCATAAAAAAGTACTTTGTCAATATTATTTACAAAAAAACAAATCTAGAAGGGTACTTGAGGTGTTGGTGAAGTGAGTTGACTTTCAACCAGAATATTGCTGTTAAAGTCACCGCATACAATAACGTTTCTTGTATTGGTTAAAAATTCATCCATTAATGAATATATAGGTGTTAAATCTACATTTCTATTTGGCCTATAAACGCTACCCAAGCTAATAAAATCAACTCCTAACATTATGTCTACAAAAAGGTATTCAATAGGACATCCAATGGGTGAAAAACATTTAAGCTTACAATTGAGACCTTCTCTTATATAAATAAAGACAGCGCAAAAATCTTGTAAACAGTTCGTGCTAGCCACGCATAGTAAACGCATGGTTTCACGTTACGAACCCATGTATTGTCCTCCAAATTAATGCGATTTAACACCGCTAGACTTTTTTCTATGGGCACATGTGAAGTCGCAAGTCTAGCCTAGTTAGGACTTAAATAATTTACTACTTGGAGGATCACGCGTTATTTTCACAAATGTTGGAAAAAGTAGTTAGAAATTGTACTGCCAGGCTTAATTGGAAATATATTATAATGACAAAAGATTATCTTTCGAAAAAAGTAAATTTTCAAATTTCTCTATACCTTTGAAAACAAAAACCCTTTAATGGATATAAACAACTTCTTACTTTCAAAACAAAATGAAAGTATATCTTTTGGAAATTGCAAACTGTAAATAAATGTAAATATGGATTATAGAATTTCTGACATAAGACTTCTAAAAAATAAACGCTAAAACTCCGAAACGTCAATTGATGGAGCAACGATAGCTCCATCGACGGACGTTTCGGAGTCCTCGTAAATATCTATTTTCCACTGCAACTTTAAGTCGAAGTCAATTGTTTATACATCAAAATGGTCTTCTACTTCAAAAATCCTTCAAAGTATTAATTGATTTTTGTCAAAATAACTACTTTGTCGATAACCTATGAAAAATCTCCTTTGATGTATCTACTTATCTAGAAGTACCCGCATAATATTGTTCCTAATAACCAAATAATAGTCCATCGGTTATGGTTAATTAGTGTCCAATCAAATGGTGATAAAACTAACAAAAACACTCTAAGCTTCAAACCACACGTTACACGCATTTGTAACAAGTTATGTATTAATTTATTTGACACAAACAGGCTCATTGTTCTTATATTGATGGGCAACGACCGTCGTCGTCGTCGATCGACTAACGATCGAAGACGACGATCGACGTTGACGGCGAGCGTCAAGATTGTTAAACTCACTCAAGTGTGAAAATCACAATAATTGTAGCTTGTCCTAGAATATTATAAAAAAAAATTCCCCTTGAGAAAATGACCTTAAAATAAGTTTGAAAGAAAAAAATATTCTTGGTTCTTATTTTAAAATATTAATAAAAAAAAATCAATCAAACTTAAAAGTTTTAAAAAGTTGTTATTTTTCTATTCTTAATTTATATACAGATTTTATTACATTAGATTATGTGTAGATATGTTCCTAGGTACCTTTGTACGTCCTTAAGACTATATTTATGATTGAAATGGCCAAATTGATAATAATTGATTTAAACTTGATGCTCAGCCAACTATGCGACACAAAAGCCATTAATTGTAAAATTTATCGAATTTGAACAAACAACAAAAATCAATAATTTATTATATTTAGCTAATTAAATTGTACACTGACCGCAAAGACAAAAGACACCGTCCGGTCCGTCAGCCTTTGCGTGCGTCGCCGCCGCGCCGCCGTTGGCCCGTCCATCATCTATCCGTCAAAACGCTACCGCAATCGCGCGCTCACAAAGAGCGTCCTTGTGTTGACCTTTTTTGTGTTTCGCTAAATTTATACGTTTTCTCCACAATTGCACACGCAGCTCAGTTTCAGTGCACCATCAATGAGTGTTGTGCATTGTACAATGTGCAATTTATATAAACAAAGACTTTTATTTATAACAAAAATAAAAAAAAACATTAATAAAAATAAATAAATTACCTACATCGCGCGAGAATAAAAACTTTTATTATTGTTTGTTGCCAATGAAAAGCGCATTCACGTTCACGATGACTACGACGCGACGACGAGCTATGACCAAGATTCAACGACAACAACGACGACGACGTCGAGGACGACAAACGTTAGACTTACATAGGTCGTCGCGTTCGGCGTTCGGCGTCACAGTCGACGTCGACGTCTTCGTCGTTGGCGGTCTTCTGGTTGGCGTGTCGTCTTCAACTACTACTGCCATACTATGACTTCTTATTCCAATGCAGACGGATCCACTAAGTTTATTGGGACAAATCATGTGATTGCGCGACTACAACGCCAACGACGGACGAACTTAATTTAATCCGTAGACCTGAAGAACTCGTACCAAAAAAATACACCTATAGTTATAATGCGTTTGTGCAAAGTTGTCATATATTTATTTTATTTATTTTTAGTTTTATTCATAAATATAATAGAAAATAAAATATCAAATGTTATCATCTTCTGAAGAATGAAAAACTTTAGGTAGGTTGGTACCTACACGAATCAACTTTTTATTTTGATCATTATCGCTAAGGCGATAACCCCACACGATTTTAATAAAAATGTTAACACGGAGATTAAATTTAAAAACAGCAGATTCTGAAAAAATTAAATAAATATATTCTCGTTTATCTGGAAGAATACAACGACTTAATAAAAATAGTTTATTATCTGCATTTCAGGAGGTAGGTAGGTATCTTTAAGTTTGTAAGATTAAGTGCATACGTAGATATATATAATTTTGCATAACTATAGTTTTGGCTAAAATAAAGTGGGTGTTTATTTGATATGCATAATGATGGCGGTGTTTATTTGGGTGGTAACTAAAATAGATGGCAGAGTAAAAGAAAAGATTTAAGCTACTTTAAAAGTTGATATTAGGCCAGAAGTTTTTCAAAATTTTATTTGAATCTAGTACTTCATATCTTTAAGATACACTTCGCTTCAACTGAATAGACACACAAATTGTATAGGGTAAGTTGTTCATTTTTTCCTAATATTGAGCTTTAATGTATCGTTTGATGATGCTAACCGTTTGCTTTTGATGTTGAGAAAACGAATCAGAAAAAATAGTTCAAAAAGTACCGCTATTCATTTTCTTGCTCTCTTGCAAAGAGTTCCATATGGAAAAATGCAGTTTTTTTTGCGTCAACTGAATAGACACAAGATCATTCAAGGTCATTATCTTCATTGTTTTTGAGAGTTTTGAGGTGATTAGTATACTTAATCAAAAGTTGAAGTGTTCTTAGTGAAATTTATTCGTTTAATTAAAATTAAAAAAAAAAATGGGTAGATCAAAAGCTTTGAGTGGTATCGAAAGAGGTAAAATTGATTTCTTCAAAGAACAAGGACTGACCGGGCGTGCTATAGCTGCCAAAATTGATAGGAGTTTTAAGGTTGTTTATTCTTACCTAAGAAATAAAAGTTCGTACGGGAAAAACATGAAAGGAGGCAAGAAAACGGCAACAACAGCAGTTGATCGAAGAGCGATTTTGAGATGTGCTTCCAATTCGTGTGACTCTGCGGCAAAAATAAAACAAAAAGCTGGTGTTACAGCAAGTGTTTCAACAGTCCGCAGAGTAATAAATAGTGCGGATCATTTAAAACGGTTAAAACTTAAAAAAAAAACCACCACTAAACGATCAACGAAAAGGTATTCGTTTAGAATTTTCGAGACTCCATATGAGTTGGAAAATTGAGTGGCGCAAAGTAGTTTTTTGTGATGAAAAAAAGTTCAACTTTGATGGCCCCGATGGTTTCAATTATTACTTTCATGATGTGAGGAAAGAAAAAAGATTTTTAGAGCGGCATCATAGTCGGGAAGGTGGAGTTATGGTATGGGGAGCAGTTACCTACTATGGGACTGTTGACCTTGAATTCCAAACGTCCAAAATGACTGCAGTTACATACAAAGGAATTTTGGAAAGAAATTTTCCAAAATTTTCGGATATTTTTGGACCCACTGACTGGAATTTTCAACAGGACAACGCCCCCATCCACACGGCGCGCATTGTCAAAAGTTGGATACAGGACCAAAATATTGAATTGCTTCAATGGCCGCCATACTCACCCGACCTGAACCTTATTGAAAATGTATGGGGGTGGTTGGTACGAAAAGTGTATCAGTCTGGCCGTCAGTTTGAGGACAGAGAATCCCTTACTGCAGCTATTAAATTAGCGTGGAGTGAAATTTCGCTGGACTATTTAAAGAGCCTATATGATTCCATGCCAGACCGTATTTACGAAGTTATTAAGAATAATGGTGGCAGTACCCACTACTAGAAATAAGCAATAAAAAAATATTAAAAGAAAAACTTGTTTCATTTCATTGCATAAGATTTTATTTACAATTTCAACAGTTGTGTCTATTCAGTTGACGCAAAAAAAAACTGCGTTTTTCTATATGCAACTCTTTGCAAGAGAGTAAAACAAAAATTAGCGGTACTTTTTGAATTATTCTTTATGATTTATTTTCTCAACATCAAAAGCAAATGGTAAGCATTATCAAATTATACATTATAGCTCAATGTTAGGAAAAAATGAACAACATACCCTTTACAATTTGTGTGTCTATTCAGTTGAAGCGAAGTGTATATAATAAAAGAGTTACATAGTTATACTGAAAAAGGTTTTAAATTTGAGTTTAGGTATGAACAAGTTCTTGGCGACATTTTGATTTCCAATAAGGACTTGACAATTTGGCCTTTTTGAGAACGTCCATCGGCTTCAATTTATGAGTCAGTTTGTCTGGTATGGATTCAAACAAAGATCCCTACTCAAATGTAGTTTGAGCTGTCCCTAATTCAGAATAACGCCATGAAATTGACTGATTTAGATCGTTTTCTGCGGACGCCTGATATTTTTGCAGCGATTTCTTTGAAAAACCTTGCTGACAAGCAATTTGACACAGCAAATGTGTAGACTCAAATTTTTGTAAAAAACTTATTTTTGACGAATAATTTCACCCAAAAATTGGAGCTGACGAATTTCGCCGAAAAGTTTTTATAACTTGCAGACGTCAAGAGTGTGTTCACGAATTAAAATCAAAATTTTTTTTATTAGAAAACCTGATTTTTCCGACATATTTTCGAAAGTGCTGATGCTTTAGCAGAAAAAAATAGAATCTAAATTTTGTTTTAAAGATTTTTGAACTTCTAAACTGAAATTTATTGAAATCTGATTTGTCGAATACAAATTTAGACCAAACTTATCGTTTCATAAAGATTCTCAATTAACCGTTTTTAAATATATGTCTGCATTTTCTGATGTGATAGCGGTGTGAAGTCAGAACTAACATTTTTGGACCAAGTAAGTTCCATTCATTCTCTCACCAAAAATTTAGTTTTAAAAATTCCTTCAAAAATGTATTATTTTATTATTTTACAGGAACACACACAAAACTTAAAAAGTCGAGTGTTATTTGATGACTTAGAACTTGTTACAATTATTCACTTTTATTAAGTTTAAAAACTATTCAACTTTAAATTTGTCTAGCACCTCACAAAAAATGTTAATTTGGTCATTCAGAAAGGCTTTACACAGGAAGGCAGTGGTGGGGTTTGCATTACACAAAAATTGAAATTTCAGATTATGGAAAATTAGAACAATACAAATGATAAACTTTGAAAATATATTCGAAAAATTAATATCACTTAAAAATCATTCTAAGCTCACATTATAATATCTCTGTTTTTTAGTAACAAGAATCTATCAATCACAATTATGCTGAACTAAAAAAATAAGAAGTACCTGTGGCATGATGCCATCTAAAGTCTTTTCACGGGTACTGCCTCTTGGGAGGAATTGACAAATTCTCTAACTCTTGTCATGAAAAAGTGCTTTCTCAAATTAGCCGTTCGGATACGGCATATAAACTGTAGGTCCCCTCCATTCCTGACAACATTACTCACACACAGGAATGGTTGAGAGTTGCTAGTTGCGCCACCCAATTTATTTATTTATTATAAAATTAAAATAATAACGTAACTAAATAAAGAATATAGATTCTTTGATAACTCGCACTACACGAATGTGACATGCCCGAAAAAAAATTAAAAAAATAAACAAATAAAAGAAATATTAGTTTAAAACTTCTAACATTATTATAGTTTATTGCTTAAGTGAATGTCGTTAAAAATGAATGTGATATTTTAAAATATATCGTAATATGTTGTCAGTTATATTTTATTTCTAATATTTATGTAAAAAAATGAATTAAATAGTCTTATTTCATAATCTTTTGAAAGTTTTAAATTTGATCTTCTTTAGACAGATTAAAGCAGCCCAAGTTCTGTTAAATACTGTTTCCAAAGCAAGTTACAGCTTTTTCTAGTTTTGATTTTTAGAGATTTTTGGATTGAATAGATTTTCGATATTACAAAAATAACTGTACATAATCCTATCATTTTCTAATTTAATGTTACTGATGTTTCTTCAAAATAAATAAGTCTTCTTGTTGCAAACACATTTAATATAACTTAGTTAATATTTAAAATACTATTAAATATTATATTGTTATTATTTTAATAAGTTTTAAGCTCATTTTCTGAATTTGATAATTGATAATTTGAAAAACAAAGTCAAAACTGTCACAGTTAATTTTCAACTAATTACTGGTTACAATTCAATAGATTTCTTTATTGACATACTTAAGTTCCAAAAAAAGTGATAGTTAAGGTATTGATGAATCCCTTCTTCGTTGGGTTAGAAATTACCTTTCGGACCATTCGATTCAAGTAGTATTGGGCGGGTTTAAATCTGATATTCACAACATAAATGCTGGTGTGCCCCAGGGCTTCGTTGTTTCTTGTGCTCTTCCTTATTTTTATAAATGGTCTTTTGTCTGAAACTTCTAATATCACTAAATTGTTTCTCTGATGACAGTACCCTCAGCTTTTCATATTCGTTTTTAGATTCTCATCCTTGTTCTTCGGATGTGGACTGCCAACGACAGCGTATGATAACCTCATTAAATTCTGATCTTGACAGCATTGTCCAATGGGGAATCAAAAACCGTGTAGAATTTAATGTTTCAACAACTCAATCCTGTCTTCTGTCGCAAAAGAGTAACCCTCCCCCAATGCCACTATCCAGAAGTGGTACTTGCATCGAGGAGACTTAACAGCTATCAGTCAGACATCGCCAAAAATGTTGCTAAGTGTTTAGGCTTTCTCCCACGATGCAAGAAGTTTTTACTCCTTCTGATCTGGCTATAATTAATAAAGCCTATATTTGTCCAAAACTTGAGTACAATTCCCATATTTGGGAAGGTGCTCCTACAACCCATTTGAATCTCTTGGACAGAATTCAAAAGAGAGCTCTAAAAATGATAGGTGACCGTTGTCTTACTGAAAATTTTGCATCTCTCGAGCACCGTCGTAAGGTTTCATGTCTCTCATTATTTTATCGCTACTTTCATAAGCAATGCTCTAAGGAAATAGCTAGTTGCATTCCTCCCCTCAAACAATTTAACCGTAATACTCGTTCTTTTAGGAATGCCCATCAGTTTACCCTTGAGCCCAATTTCGGTCGTACTGTTAAGTTCAGAGATTCTTTTTTTAGTCGCACTACACGAATGTAGAATGTTTTACCAGACCCAATATTTCCCACTTATTACCATGTGCAGGCATTTAAAACCAATGTGCATCGGTATCTCCATTAAATCCTATCATCCCTTCCTAATTACTCGCTCTATGTATAATCATTATAAGAGTGTTCATATCCCCTTGAGTGCTCGTAAAATATAAAACAAAAATCCATAAACTACCGACGGCAATGCATAAAGCTCTTGTATAAGGTTTTCCTATGACACTGGTCAACAAAATTAAGTTTTTGTTGAACTGTGTATATTTTGATTTACACAATTTTTTAAAAGAATTTGTTGTCCTGAATTGGAATCTCATTTCAAAATGCGTCTATTAGATCAATTTTGTTTTAAATATACTTCCCTAAAAATGCAAGAAAATATATATGTAATAAGTTTTTGTTTAAGCCTAAAAAAATTGTACGATGTTTCACAAATTACAAATTTTTATTGACGAGATACTGTTTAAATCATTTTAGTATCTCACAAGTTTTCGAAAATTCTCAATAGTTAGGAGATGACTTAAGGGTCTTCATTCCACAACAACTAAAGTTAAAAAAAAACTTAAATGTGTGTGCTGTTTCTGAATATGAAATCTAATTTTACTGATATTTACTCAAGTTTAGAAATACCCGTTTTAAACATCACTTTTGCATTTTATTTTTCAATCATTATTAAGCATTTTGGAATCTTACGACACGAATGCGTTATATAGGAACAAAAATAATTGCTTTTATAAAGTTGTGTGTTTTTATGTTTGAAACCGTTTAGCACAAATGTTTCAGTGTTTTTTTTTAAGGTTTATGTAAATAGCCTCAATAATCCGCATATAAGTTTTTGTTTTATAAAAGGTTGCGCATCTGGCGAAAAACTTGAATTCGGCTTTGAAGTAAGGTCATGAAAAAACTTAGAAAAAGTATAATTTGATTGCCAGCCCTTCTTGGCAAGGGATCTCAATTTGATTCTAGTATTTTATACAACACAGTCCGTTGGAAACTAGTTGCTTACAACTTCCAAATAGAATACACAATCCGAACGGCTTAATTGAGGAAGACTTTTCATCACAGGAATTACTCCTTGAAAAAAAAACTTTATTAGATGGTACTGGTAGAGATTGAACTCAAGATCTGTTTTATTTGGGACTGTATATTATCTGTAACGAATTCCTTCTTTGAGAATTTGATTCGATCTTGACGCATTTATTAAAAAAAAAGACTAAAAAGGTGTTAAATCCCAAGACCTCAGAGGCACTTCTTCAAGAAATAACAAAAACAGGAAACTTTTCCTGAAATACTGCAAATTTTGACTACAAAATGATCAACATTTTTAAGTTAATTTTAACAAACTTTATTTTGAAATGGCACGCTCGTGTTCTTCTATTTTTTTAAGTAGTAAAGTTTGAACCTCACAAATGTCTAAAGATGACAGTTTGGAAATTGAAAGATGCCCAAAAAGAGCACTGTAGATTAGAGACCTTATATTAGAAAACCCTACAAATGAATGGAGTGCAATAGTAATATCTTGTCAAATATGTATTTAGGTATTTAGTATAAAACTACGACACTCTGACTTTAACTTTCAAACTATTAAATACGAATTTAAAATATTTGATGTTTGTCTTCATAGAATCATTCAACTCATTATTTTTTTTGTTTTTAATTTGTAAACGCTTCTTCCTAATTTTTTGACATTTTGACTGATGTCGATCGCTTTCAAAAAAATGCTAACCCGTTGAACCTATTCAAAGCATCAAAATAATCATTTTTTTATTAACAATTCTAGATAAGTAATCTTAATCGCCCTCCCTATAAAACCGCAAATCGCTTTGCCAAAAGTCTCAACACACAAAAATGACAACTTAACTTAAAACCATTTAAAGGAATAAAAACAAATAAAAGAGATAATCATAATGTTACCATTGAACTACTAACTGAAATTATTTTATTAATAAATTCACATCAACACTCGTGTTTGAAAAATAAAAATAAAATCATTCTGCTTAACCTCAAACAACAATAACAAAAGGTTATCAAAAGAAATTTACATATTTTCCAAACAAAAACTAATTTCACTTTAAATTGTGTGAAAATCTATAAAGCAAAAAAAAATCACGGATTGTTTTGAGTTTCTGTACATATATAAAAATTTATTCATAGCTAATTTTCTTATGTACCTATAACTATACCTATAGGCATTCCATATGGATGAAGTGGTAATATCTTTTTATTTTTATTCGGTGTAGGGCTTTTGGCAAAAATGTTTATAGTTTTTTTTTTTTTTTTCGTGGCGGACTGGGAACAATTTGAAAAGGCTAACTAGCTGCCTTTAGCATCATCATCAGCAATAGATGGATGGCAACAATTATTATTGTTCAGCACATTTGTCCATTTAATATGCTTTTTGCATGCTAATGGCAAATTTATATTTTTTTTTGTTGTTTAAGTTTTGCTATATTTTATTTTTTTTTAAACACAAAGGGTTATGGGCTTAGATTAAGTTTGTTTGGTTAAGAGGATCTATAAGTGAAGACAAATGAGATTAGCAAAGAGGCGTTGACATGGTTCTTTTTTTTGTGTATTTTGTTTTTCATTTTTCAATTTTTTAAAAGCTTTTTATCAAGATTACAGATTTTAGATCTTTTGAGAAAGGCAAATCTTTTTGTAATTTAGGAAGGAGGTAGGTAATCGGTAGGTGCTTACTTAGAGATAAATACATAGTTTTTCCATCATATATCAAAAGTTTCTATTTTACAATACTGTGTAGCCTTTTATGTTTGTTTAATGAGTCAAATAAGGGAACTTATTTAAATTTGTGGTTTTTAATTATGTTAAAGGGTTTTTAAAAGCCTTTTTAATAACCTTTTAGTGTTTTTTTCTTTTCTACTGCCTGCAGCTAGTTGTTTTAGGAAAGCTTAATTAATAAACGAATTAGATTATTTCACATATATTCGGTTTGATGGAGACATAGCAGATCGTTATAGTAATGTTCCATTTCTTTAAAATAAAAAAAAGCTTTTGTGCAATTAAATGGGTATATTTTTCGGTCTAATTGACTTAAGACTCTTGATCAATCTTGTTTTGGTATTATGGGAAAAATAAAAATAACTTTTTAAACATTTTTGTTTGAGAAGAAGTCTTGGAACATATCTACCATATATTTTGCACAAGGATTTTGGGAATAGGTGGCGCAACAGTCCTTAAAAAACTAGGGCCTAGTTGCTTACAACTAAATATTAACCATTCCTGTGTGCGACTTATGTCAGGGATGGACCTTGGATGATTTGTTAATTCCTCGCAAAAGGCAGTATCCGTACACAAAAATTTGACTTAGACCGCAAGGTATGAAATTTCGATATTTTGGGTCGTATTAGACAAAAAAAAATTATATTACGAAAAAGTTTGCTTTGGTGTTTAGGAGACTGATGGAAAATGTTTTTCAAAATCTCTGATTTTAATTTTTGATTGAAAATGAAAGCATTTAAATAAATATGTTTATTACTTTTATTAAGTTTTACTATCCAATCAACTTACAAAAAAGTAGAAAATGATTTAAAAGTGCACACTTTTACTTTTTCTTTCATAGTCATAAATACTCTCAATAAACCCCAAATATAGTCGCCCATCATATTTTTATTGTAACGTTGTTCGAAATCCATGTTTTCCTGATGGAAACGTTCTCCTTGCTCTTCTGAAAACGCTTCAATGTTGTTTTTAAATTTATCTAAATGAGGATGCAGCATATGTAATTTTTATGACTCTTTATACAGCCCAACCAGTTAAAATTTTTCAGAAAAACTTTTAGTAGTTTTCAGCTTTGTTATTTCCTAAAAATCCAGACACTACTGCTTTAAAACTATTCCAACTTGCTTTTTGATGACGATTGAGCAACTTTAGAAATTATTCATTGGCGAAAATCTGTCTTACTTGCCGACCAACAAAAACCCTAGATTTGACCTTTGCTTCCAAAAACTTCGGAAAAAAACTTTGTCAAGTATCCAAAAGCTTCTGAAGTTTCATCTAGTTTTTTTAACAAATTGTTTCAAGGCAACATTAACACTTTTTCCGCTTTAACAATAGGCTAAAACTTTACGTTTTGTTTTCCGGCACATAATTCTGTTCTCACAGGCCATGACTGTTAAATAGTGTTTAGAATCCGCTCGCTATACTATAAGCACAGATAACTCGGATAATTTGTACATCAACTTTGTAAGCCCATTAAAACCCCAACATTTCTAAAATCTCCAATCAGTTGCCAGTTATTGTCGCAATACTTTACAGACACTCAAGACACTTTCATCTTTTTCTTTAAGATGCACTGATTGAGCAATTTTTGTATAGTTGTCAATGATTAGACGCCATTCACTAGGAACACTTCGAACATACCTTTTATGTCATTACAAAAACAAAGTCCATCTTCTTCCCTGAAAAACGTTGAGAATATTTCATGTCTAGTCCGCTGACCCGTGATCATAACATCATCAAGCAAGCTCCACTGTTTTAAGCGAGGACCTAAAAGCACTGCTTTATTTTTTGGCAATTTTAAATCTCTAATTTAGTCTATAAAATCATCTGTAGTATCTGAAACGGTGTTTTGGTTGTTCTGGTGTAGGCAAAACTCCTTATCGAAATTACTTTTATTAGGACCAAGAGATGAGCTACTCTTCTACAGCTCAGGAACTGGTCGTGTCGGGTTGTGTGCGATTGGTGCAGAAGAAGATTGGGGGTCAGGATATTCGATAGATTTTGCATTTTTACCTCAACGTCTTTTACTCGGATTCACAATGCAAAAGTAGTAATCAGTGACATAGTCGTTTGGTTCTCTCCAGATCCTTGGTATTGCAAATTTCGTAGACCACCTAAAACCATCCTGAGATTCAACATCTTTTACAATAACTACAAGCAATATGTGGAGCCCATGGCTTATCTTGATTCCAAACAGGACAGTGGAAATAGTCTTCGTAGGCTTCATAAAGAGCGTGAGAAGCCGTGTTTCACGTCTCGAACTTTAACAAATTGACCACGTACATATGTAACAAAATGCATCAGCATCATATTTACACTTTCGTTACGAAATTTTAAGTTTTTCTGGGCTTGTAAAAAATACCTGATCGTTGTTTATCACTCGAGTGCCATCTAGCGGCACCGTGGAAATGTAAATACCCCACTTTCATGGCGCGGTCTTTTTGAAAGTTTTGAAATTGATTTAAATATTTCTGAAAATTGATATCAATATTTTTTTTCAGTTTCTTACTCAATTCGCGACCATTTCCTGATAAGGCTGTTTATTAGGACGATACATATAGTTTATTATATTTGTTTTGTGTCACTGTCAAACATCCGCTTCTTCTACTTTATGGTCAGTTTTATCAACCTATTGTTGGTTGCGAACAAGGACAATATCGAAGCTGTATCGGTTAGTGTTATAATGATGACCGTGAATTACCGATATTGCGCCTTTGGCAGCAATTGGTTCAAATGTGGATACTTTAAGTATAAAGCCTTTCAAAATACAGCTTGTGTAAACATAGAAGCCGAAAGACCCAACATAACAACGAATTTTTGGTGAATAGGCTCCTGAAAAGTTGGCCAAATATCCAAGAGACGAAGCTCATTTCTTATTGAACAAGAATAAGTTTCTTATTCGGAGTGAAGATCAGCAAGAAGCATTGCAAGAGCTACCAAAGCATCTAAAAAAGTCACTTTATGATAATACTTAGAAGAGCTTGACTTGCATCACATGTGGTTTCAACAAGACTGTCCCTCATGTCACACAACACTAGTAAGAATGGACTAATTGAAAAGCGAGTTCGGTCTTCAGTTTATTTTAAGTTTTGGGCCGGTCAATATAGACTATTTTTTGTGGAGATATGTTAGGTGTCATGATGGTTACTTATAGGAGGACTTCCATGATAGGGATCTTGAATTCAATACCTGTCTGTGCTACCAAGTTTTGTTCAAAATACTGCCTTGTGTTGAATTTACAAACTGTAGGTCCCCCAATCCCTGGAAAGACTCGTCTCGCACACAAGAATGGTTGAGAATTGTAAATCACTAGGCCCTAGATCTCATTGGACTTCTGCAACACTTAATTTATTTGTAGTTTAAAGCTCATGTCTATAACGACAAGTCTGCTTCTATTGATAAACAAGCATACCCATGATATGGTAGAAAAAAGATCAAATATGTTGTTCCTTTATTTTGAAAGTGAAAAGTTGTAAGCGCTAACCTCATTTAATTAAAAAGACGCATTGGAAAAATTATTAGTTTGATTTTGTCTGTAATTTTTCTTTCAACACTGGAGATTAATAAAACATTTGTATGAAATTCGTTAATTGTTCTGCGCAACTTCTTTTACTCATTGTATCCATACCTTCAACTGTTCAGAGATGTTCAATGCCTGGAAAGCAATTATTCTAATATTGATGCAAAAATAATGTCTTCTATTCAAAAAAAGTTTTTATTTCGTTAACAGCTTTACCGATTTCGATCCAATTATTTACTTTATATAGAATAAGAAAATAAAAATTCCGTGCAACTGACAATGTGTCGATTATTTCCGACAGAAAAAAATAAATTCAAGAAATTAGAAAAACTGGGTTATGTACCTTTTTTTTTTGACAGGAGGATATCTTTAAAAGACACTTGGCATTATTCGACACCATCATCAGGACCAATCTTGAAGGATCGACTTTAGTACTTGATTATACAGCATTATGTTGTTTTGGATTGATAAATCTGAGTTGTTACCTAGTAACCAGTACATTTTTCTATATTTCAAGTTTAGTTCTTCTCTTTTCTTTTCGATGTGCTCTTTCCAATTAAGCTTTGCATCCAAAGTCATTCCAAGGTATTTGGCCATATTAGCGTAAGGTACAGCTTGATTAATAATGAATTTTGGAATATTGTTTATCTTTTTATTTGTAAGGTTTACATGTGAAGATTTTGTTTTATTGAGTTTGATACGCCATTTTTCGGTCCAAGCTCTCACTGTGTCGACGGCATTTTGTAGTTTTACTGCTGCCTTAGAGACACATTTGTCGGGTACCAAAATTGCGGTATCGTCTGTAAAAGTAGCCATAATGGTGTGATTACCAACTGGAATATCCCTTGTGTATAGAAAATACAGAGCAGGACCTAGGACACTTCCTTGTGGTACACCGGCTTCTATTTTCTTTAATTCCGAGTATTCTTGATCGTACCTTTATCTAAACAATCGGTCTGAGATGTACGATTTTTATATTTTAAAGTACTGCCCGTGAAAATCCCTTTGCAGTTTGTACTCAAGTCCCTCATGCCAAACCTTGTCAAAAGCTTGAGCAACATCTAAGAAAATAGCTGAACATACTTGTTTTTCTTCTAATGCTTTTTCTATTACATCCGATATTCTATGAACTTGGTCTATCGTGGAATGTTTATTTCTAAAGCCAAACTGATGGTTTGGGATTAACCTTCTTTCTTCTATGATTTTGCTAAGTCTCTTCGGAAGCAGTTTTTCAAAAACTTGCCATAATATGTATAAGCGGTATTGGACTGTAAGCCGTCACTTTTGTAGATGGTTTACCTTGCTTTGGTATGACACAATTACTTCAGCAATTTTCCAATTTTCTTTCGGATTACCGATCCATTCCCATCTTGAGATTTCAAGGGCGGTAACTGCGGTCTCTTCAGGCGCTTGATTGCTTTCAATAGCGAAAAATCGGTTGAAGCATCAGTCGTTAAAATCCTTAGGAATGCTGAGTGAATCATTTTTAAATTTGTAAATTTGTTTTTTAAGATTGTTGCTTATACGGTTAAACGTTGTTTTATTATCTGGAAATATCGTATTTTGCCATTTTCTTCGAACTCTTCTTTTCTCTATTATCAATTCTTTTATCTCCAAAGGATATTTTACTTCATTTTGTCTTCTATTAAAAAATGTTGGAGTACTTTCTTCAGCGGGAGATCTTAAATTTATAAAACTTAAAAGCCTTTCTCTAAAATCAGGGTTATGACTATTTAGATTTTTAAAACTAAAAAAAAAAAACACTTTTCTTTTCCTTTAGTTCTTTTATATGACTCAATTGCAAATGATGAGCAAAAACTCTGCTAAGAAGAACACAATAGCCTAACAGCAAAAGTTAACAACTTCATATTTTCCAAATTGTATAAGATATAAATATATAAGTACGGGTTAAGTGTTTTGAAACTTAAGCTGTTCAAATAAAAGTTTAACAATAGTCCCATAGTTTCTATATTGTTCTTACTATCGTTAATTATAAAATGGTACACCCAGACGTATGCGCACTTTTGTTTGCTCCATTAACACATATCTACATAAAAGTACAAAAGTAAATTATGAAGAATAATGAGATCGGTAAAACATTTTAATGTGAAAGATGAAGATTAATCTCAAATAGCTGTGAGAAATGGCATATTTGTCGAAATACATTTTGACCTTTTTCTGATATTGACAAGAATTGTATTTTCTTAAAACTTGGACAGTAGTATCGGTGGAGTAATGGTTGGTGCTTAGGACTGCCATGCCAGAGATCTGGGTTCAATACCAATTCAAGAAAGTCTCTTCTCTCACCTGTACTGCCTCTTGCGAATTATTGAAAAGTACTTTAAAAAAGTGATTTTCATATCAAACAAATACAAAAATTGGGTGGCGCAACAATCCTTTGAGAACTAGGGCCTAGTGACTTACAGCTCTTAACCATTCATGTGTGCTAGTGCTGTTGTTGGGGAAGTGGGGGGCCTAAAGATTTAAGCCAAACGAATAATTTGAGAAGTCACTTTTCATGAAAAGAATTTGCCAATTCCTCGCAAGATACAATACCCGTGAAAAAACTTAAGATGTCATAAGCAGAGATTAACCCAAGACCTCTGGCATGACATTCCAACGCACTTACCAAAAAACCACGGGTACTACTACTACCCGTATTAGCTGTTCTAAAAACAGAAAGTCCTTTTCATTCCTTGAAATCAGTCAAAAGTCGAGTGTTTATAGTCACTAGGACCTGGTTTTCTCAAAGTTGTGCTCCACTAAAAATTTGGTTTAAAGATAGTAACAAACTCGTCGTTTTTAAAACCTGTCAATAGAAATATTTCAAGTGTTTATATACTTTTTCAGGCATCAAATTGAGCTCTTAAGCTTTTTCTTCAGATATCATTTGTTTAAATATAAATGTAAGCAGACTAAGGCAGATGAGGAACACCAATAAAGGAGACATCTAATGAAAAAAAAATATATTAATTTATTTACCTGAATTCCTATGACCCTTAAATGTCCCTTCATGAATCAAAGTGAATTCTATCTGAGAAATCTTTTTCCCCCAGGTGCTTCGCACACTTAAAACCTCTACATATGTATGTATATATTTATAACGAGCAATCTGGTAATTTTATTTCCTCTGTCACCCCATATGCCATCATCAAGACATGGACATGGAAATATCTTCGTCAACGTTTTCTTCACATTCCATTTCAAGCATAACAACATCCAGTTTGCAGTGTCACATCCAGTAATCACCACGGAATAAGCAACAACGAGCATAAAGGTCTCACACATCACGTACCGATGATGATGATGAAGCTGATGATGATGGTGATGCTGATCTCTGCAGCAGCAGCTTCAAGACGATCGCACCATTATCATCCGCGTATAAGATATGTGCACAGATGGATGGACTCCTCCTCGCGTCTTATACATTTCATGTACCCATCATATACATTTTTCGCCATCATTCGTATACCGCATTGAAGGAAGAAGATGCAATTTGAAGTCTGGCGAAACGAGTTCGCTGCGCTGCTTGCCGGTGGTGGCGGTGTGGCGGCGGCTGGCGCGGTGACGCGCATAACTGGTCTTGTTTTATGGAACTATATCCGAACCCATCAACCGCTCTCGAACGAAGGGTTCCTCGAGACATATGGAAGAAGAATATACGAGTCAGTATACCTATGCATCTTCTGCTCGACCGGATGGTCCAGAGGTCCATCCATCCGCTGCCGTCCGAGTTTGAGTGATACTGATGAGTTATGGTGTGGTGTGGTGGTGTTGCCCAAGTATTCTTCGACATCCAGCCAGCAGCTCTCGATGTCCAAGGTCAAATTTGTTCTCCTCAAGACTTCGCAGTGCAATTATACTTATTTCTTTTTTACTCGTATTTCAAAACATCAAGCTCTGGTTGATTGTTTTCGAATCGATTGAACCGTCTCACTCGCTCACTCTCCGAACTGGTTTTAAGTGTTTGGGTCTTGGGTGCTGGTGCTGGTGCTGGTGCTGTTGGTGGTGCTTGGTGCTGGTGCAACACTTGTTCCGTGATCGATCTGAAGTGGCACGACTACAAAAGTTGACTTCATTTTCGATTCGCATTCCATTTCATTCCAACAGCGTGGCGTTGTTCGGCCGTGTCGTTGTCGTCAAAGTGACACGAAATGGCCGTACACAATAAGTGATGGTATAGCGGAAGGCATCAGAAACATCAAGAGGAGGGGTGTCAAGGAAGAAAGAAATAAAGATTGCTGCGTGCGTGCTCTGCACTCTGCACTGATATCGAAAATAAGTGACACGAAAGTGAAGGCAACAAACGGTGCGGTGCCGGTAATGTAGGAGGCATTATTCCTATTCGATTGAACTGCCCTCAAGTGGAGTTACATATGGCTGAGGCTTGAGCTGGTACCGGCCGCAGCAGAATTCCCATGGTTCGTTGACTATATCACGGCATGTGTGTCTCATTTCGATGTGAATGAGTATGTGTGTGTGTTGACAAAATGACAACCAATCGTGTTGTTCCCATGGCACGATACGATACTGCCTCAGCGTCGTCGTCGTCATCGTCGTCGAGTCGTTCGATTGATTTTCTTATTCACTCTGGCTTTTTTCCGCAAGGCACATTTTTCCCCCATTGAAACTGTCAGGGGCCGATTTGACAATCGACAAAATCGAAAACTTGATTACAGTTCCAAGTCGTTGTTGTCGTTATACTTGACGATGATGGCGATGGCGATGGTGATAGCGATGGTTATGGTGATGGTGATGGTGACGGTAACGAAGACGAAGAGGTGTGTAAAGGGCAAAGTTGGCGGACAAATTGCCATGAGGAAAAATTTAAAGAAAAAAAAATGAAGAAAAGAGTGAAAACACACACACATTCACACAGCTGGGAAGGAGTACAGATTGAGTGGCAGTAGGAATGTCGTGTCTGACATGTTTTTGAAAGGCACTTGCAACATTCGCCACCACAGCACCTCCACTCGATACTTTTTGTGTAGAGTGTTGTATACCTGTTCCATTACGGTAATCATCGTCGCCACCATCGCTCGCTATACATATATCGCCATAACGATTGCCATCAAACCCACCTCGACATCCTTCGCGGTAATTGTCAACTGGAAAAGGAGTCAAGTCACACATAGCAGAAAAATGACAACAAGAAAAACGACATCAACAACGACAACGCAAAAGTAGTAATCGTCAATGACGTTCGTTGTCGTCGTTGTTGTCGTTGTCGTATTCGTTCGACAGCAAAGCAATATGACAGACCCAGATTGAATGGAACGTCGTTTAGTCATCGGGACAGTCCGTGTGTCTTTCCTTCTGTCATCAGTGATGTGGTGAAGCAAGTTTACAAGGCAAAAGGGGCGTTTTAATGAAGTTAATTATGTGAAGGTGGTTTCGCAGGAAGAAAAAATACTTGAGTGAGAGCCCCAAAGGAATTGGCATTTTGTCGATTGAAGATATAGAAGAACAGAAGGAAAACAAGTGGAAAAATTATGAGTCGATGTTAGTTGGATTTCCTTTTTTAATCTTTAATCTTATTTTGTTCTCGATTTCGGATTTCGCAGTTTTAAAAAAATTGTAACTTTATCTATCGACAATAAAAATTCATAGCCATATTTTAAACCCTAGTTTTTTGAAACTGGAGTATACATTTAACATCTAGGTTAAACACAGCTGCTATTCATAAAGAATAAAGGTTAAGGTACTACAATTCTAGTACCTACTATTTCACTTAAGCCTAAACGAAATGGCTTGTAGTGGGGAACAAAACAAATTGCGTTAGCTATAGATCCAAAATCTTTGAAATCCTTTAAATTATTCAGTTTGCTTGTAGTTGAAATATTGGCAAAGTGTTCATAGAATTTTTAGAAGATCATTCATAAACTTGACAGTTTTTTTTCGACTCAATACCTTTGTTATAAATCGTCCTCATCTATTTCAAAGGGATCGATTCGAGTTAAGTAGAGCTTTCATGTTCTGTTGTTTGGGAGCATTCCAACATCCAACGAAACATTGATATATGCTTAATGCTTTTAAAATTTTAATTTTTGTTTTTAAATTTTCAGATAAAATGTCTCGCAACGTAATTTTCTCAAACAGTTTTTTAATTTTTGACGTTTTATAGATTTAAAAACACCTTAAACATAGGTTCCGTCTCGTGTTTATTTTTAGACTTCAGGCTATCGTTGAAAATGGCTTTAAATTGCCTATGAATAGCAATAACAAAGTTTAGCAAAGACAGAATCAAAAGTTATCAAAGAACTGTGAATATGACCAAATACATATGTTTAGCGGAGTGATTAAGTTGTTATTCTTTTTATAAATGAAATCTGGCTCTTATAATTACTGTATACATTTTTGTTTGTTGATTTTTAACGTGTATCTTATTTCGTAGTTATTTTTCAAAAAAATAGATTATTAACCAAGATTGGTTTTTCCGAGTATTGTTTCGAAATTTTTCGCAGTTCCAGATTGTACTTAAAAAAAGGAGGTGGGTTTACCAACTGTATTTAATAGTTTTATTACCAAAGTTCTGTATGATTCTGATTAGACATTATGCTGTATGACTTATTTTTTGTATTTGAAAGTATTGTTATTTTAAACTATCGTATATCAAAATGCTGTCTTTACAAAAACTATAGTTAACAGAAAAACTATTTTTTGCATTTATCTCAAAATTTTACATTTTGGGATAAGTCTTCATTGCAGCAAATGAAAAATATGTATCTAAAAATAACAACATTTCAAAATTTCCTTGCCCCTTAAAATCAAGAACTTAATTCAATTTGTGGTTTCAAAAGCAAACGTAAACAAGACACATTTAAAGTCTTTTTTTTTCTTGATTTTTCCTTTTATTGTAGAGTTCAAATATTGACATTAAGTGTGAAACACTACATCATTTAAATGATCGATTCTTTTAAGATAAGACCACTTTTTGACAGTTGAAACCTCGTATTCTTCAATAACCGGGAAAAATAGTAGGTTATAATATGACCATAACGCTCCGAAGTGACGGTGAAACTGTATCAATCGTTCTATCGTGGTTTTCGAAGAAGTATGGTCCAATCATACCTCCGGACAAAGAGCACACCAAACAGTGACTTTATATGAATGTAATGACCTCTCTTCAATTACTTGAGTATTCTTGAAACCCCGAATACGACAATTTTGTTTATTAACATAACCATCGAGTGAGAAATGTGCTTCATCGCTGAAAAAAATGTTGCTCGAAAAATCGCCGTCTACTGCCTGTTGTTCAAGCACCCATTCGACGTATCTAAGACGTTGTAAATGGTCACCTGGCTTAAGTTTTTGTGTGACCTGGACTTTATATGAATGTAAGTGTAGATCCAAATGCAAAATACATGCTGTAAGACAGTCCTGATTCCTGAGAACGACGAGGAATCGCAACATTCTGGTCTTCGTTAACACACACCTTACAATATCTGCAACCAAATTTCTTCACTATTTTGCCAATTGTTGCGTAGTTGGACTTTTATTTTAACCATAATCTCCTCTGAAAGCACGATATGTGCGGCTGTGGCAGAATTACCATTTTTGTAGTAGGTTTTAACAATCTGCATGGGTTGTGCGATAGTTAGGCGATACATTTTCGTAAATGTGAGACTTTAAACTGACAAAAAAAAATTGGTTTAACAATTTAGTTTGACAGATGTGGAATTCCAGCCCTATATGCTTTTGAAACCGCAAAATGGATAACCCCTTATTACTTACATTTGAACAAGCTTTTTATCACACAATGAATTCATGTACAAAATGTAAGAGGGACAAAGAGAAATTATTATAAAGCAGAAAACGAGAAGCTACCATCTTTTTAAAATCATTTTTAAGTAAAAATATGATTTGGGTTTTAAAACCGACTTTTTTTTTGCAGTTTCTGAAACCATGAAGCATATTTTCACGTTTTACCTAAAGAACTGTTAATTATTTAGAATCTTGGCCTACGAAATAAATAGGCAATTTCAAAGACAAGCAGCAAGTTTTCGGCTACTTTTCTTTCGGGAAGAACTTGATATTTTAGTACATGTTAAAATGGTATGATACTTTAACCTAAAAAAATCGTCTGTTATAAAAAAAAAAACAAAAACAAAAATCGTGAACATTTTCAAGAACAGAATTCCGAACTACCATAATTTTGAAATACAGCATTTGTTAGTAGGTAATATATTTTACTAACCAAGTATTTCGACCCATAACTAACTAAAGAAGTTTTATTCAACACCAATGTCTTTAAATTTTTTAAATAAAACCCTTTTTAGAATTTTCGCTTTAAAAAATCATGAAAAAGATTCAACTTTTAGCGCAGATTTTTCATATTGCGTTAAGTTTTTTTTTTAACACAAATTAGTATTCTATTCAAATTGTTAAAATTACTAAAAAGGAAGTACTTAACTAATAGTATTTTATTGCACATTGAGAACACCAATGTCCCACAAAAAAAGAGGATAGATAATATGTTATTAAATAAAGTGTAGTCCTTTTTTTTCATTTGCCACCAACTTTGGTATATTCCATGCAATCCCAACGTTTAGTACTTTTAAGGAGTAGTATGGTTTATAAAAAGTGGGTGGCGCAACAGCCCGTAAAGAACCAGGGCCTAGTGACTTACAACTCTCAACCATTCCTGTGTGCGAGTAATTGCAGGAATGGAGGAGACCTACAGTTTATATGCCGAATCCGAACTACAAGATTGGGAAAGCACTTTACATGGCGAGAATTACTCTTGGAGAATTTGTCAATTCCTCGCAAGACGCAGTACCCGTAAAGTAGTATAGTTAACAGCAACAACAAAAATGTCGATTGAAGTTTTTTTTATATTAACAATATTTTTTAGTAAAATTGGCTTGAAATTAATGCCATTAATTTTCCCAGAAAATTTAGTAGCAAACCATGGTTCGCAAATTTTAGAGGAATTTTGTTTGTAGTTTTTTTTAGGTAAGCTGTACAATAAAATAAAACACTCACTTACAAAATTGCTATTGTTTTCGGTTTAAAAGAAGCGGGATGCCACCCACACTGAAAACTTACCATACGTGCCCGTCTGTAAAAATTTCTTACAAAATATAAATAAAAACATTTTGTGTAAAATACAAAAATTACAAAAATAAGATAATTAACTAAAGCAATATTTTGCATATCATAAAATTATTTTGTTTCATTTTTTTCAAGACATTTGATATAATTTGTTTCCATTTTTAGCAGTATTTTTTGAAGGTCTTATTCCTTATTGTTAGCAAAATATTCGAGGAGATAAATATTATTCTGCAGTTTTTTGATTTATAAAAAATGTATTGTTAAATTTACACTATTTTAGAACCACGTCACAATGCAAAAGGTCCACCAAATAACTTTTTTTTTTTGAAAATGATAAAAATATTGAATATATCTCAAATTTCTTTTTTTTATTTGAAAGTATAATCCTTCCGGTTAATAATGGAAAAAATTTTCATGCAAATGGCTGCCTACACGATTTTTCCAATTTTTAAACACATTATCGATTGTGTACAATTGTATTTCACCAATGGCTTCACAAATATTGTCCTTTAAAGCGTCAATTGTCTGTGGCTTGTCGGCGTAACACATATCTATTGTGGCACTTCACAAATAATAGTCCAACGGTGTCAAATCGCAGTTCCGAGATGGCCCAACGACAACAGCTCTGCAGCTTATAATGCAATCTTCAAAAACAAGGCGCCCGCCGTTCTTTTGAAATCAAATGTTGCCAATATCCTCCTATTTAATTTTTGTGAACAACAATTCGTTCAACATGGCCCGATAACGATCGCCATTGACTGTAACGGCCACTCCTTGCTTATTTTCGAAGGAAAATTCTGCCTTTGGACCGAAATCCGCACCAAACAGTGACTCGTTTTGGGTGTATCGGCTTTTCAATGTATGCGTGCGGGTTTTTTGTGCCCCAAATTCGACAATTTTGCTTGGTTACATACCCGGCTTCATCTGAAAAGATGATTTTTTTCCGAAATCGGCATCTTCTCTAAGTCGATCGCAGCACAGCGCTTCTCTTTTTCCAAAATCCGTATGCAATTTTCGCACAAATTCTACAACATTGCCATGATTTTCAAAGCAATATCGTAATACTTCCCACCGTTATTCAAGCTTATACACAAAACACAACCAAATCAGTCATGAGCTAATCGTTACCATTCACGAAATAAGCACTAGTTCAATTTAATGGGGTTGCCAATCAATACAACAAATATTTGGACCTAATATTTTTCTCCGACACGATAAATTCTGACGTAGCTGTATCTCCAGCCGATGTTAAACTAGTAGAAGAAGACCGTCACCACCCAGCTTTAAATATATCACTGAATATAAATGTGTTCAATATCCCTAATACATCAAATGAAAAACTTGAATTCAATTTTAAAAAATGTAACTTTATTGAACTAACTAACTTATTGTGTAATGTTGACTGGAATCAACTGCTCCTAAATCGTAATATTGATGACATGTGTCTAAATTTTTATAGTATTCTTTTTAACTGTTTTTATGAAACTACACCATTACAGAAATTTCGCTATAAATCTAAAACTCCAATATGGTTTGACACTCATTAAAAAACTTAAAAAATAAAAGAAATAAGGCATGGCTAAACTTTAGTAAAACTAGAACAGAAGAAGACTTCAGGATTCACTCCGAACTTAAAAATATTTTCATTGACTACTCCAATATTCTATACTCTGATTATATTATAAAAATTGATAATGAATTAAAACAGACCCCAAAAAAAATTCTGGGATTTCGCGAAAAGTAAAAGAAAAACGGTTACAATATGAGAGGATTAAATTGTTCGTTGTGTCTCAGAAGTTGATGACTGTTTTCACCCGGGGCCTGATGGAGTACCTTTATGTGTTTTTAAAAAATGTGTGTCTCATTTATCGTACCCTCTGTTTGTTTTGTTCAATGAATCTCTTAGAAGCTCAATAATAAAAAAAAGTCTAAGAATGAAATAACGAACTACCGGCCGATTGCCAAACTTTCCGTTATTCCCAAACTATTTGAGTCCATTATCTGTAAGATGTTATCCTTTAATTGTAATTAAATTGTATGTGAAAATCAACATGGTTTCGTCCAGAATAAATCAACAATTACAAACCTACTTCATTTCACTTCTTTCTGCCTGGACTCCTTCGAAGATCGTAAGCAAGTAGATTGCGTATTCACCGAGATCAGTAAAGCCTTTGACAAATTGTGTCACAAGACTTTAGTCCATAAACTTAAGGCCTTAGGGTTTAACGACAAATTCTTGACTTGGATCTCGTCTTATCTTAAGAACAGAAGGTATAGCGTTATATTCAGAAATAAACTCTCCGACCAATTTTACGTCAACTCTGGTGTTCCACAGGGTAGCCATTTAGATCCTTTATTATTTATCCTATATATAAATGACATAACATCCGTTATAAAAAACTCCTCCGTTTTAATATACGCTGATTAAAATTTTCAAATCTATTAGTTCAATTAATGACTGCTCACAGCTTCAAGAAGATCTTCATAGTTTTAGGGAATGGTGCAATACAAACCGACTTTTATTGAATATTGACAAATGTAAAACTATGTGTTTTACACGCAAAAAAAAAACATTTATAGATTATAACTATTTATTAGATTCTTCCTCCCTTTGTAAGCTTTTCGTTTTCTCTGATTTAGGTGTTATTCTTGGCAGTAAATTAACGTTCTGTGACCGTTATAACTTTATAGTTAAAAAAGCTAACAAGATTCTAGGTTTTATTAAACGTTTTTCTCGTGAGTTTCGTGACCCCTACGTCTTAAAACTTCTGTATGTATCATTTGTCAGGCCAATACTTGAATACGGCTGCGTTATATGGACACCATATTGACAGACTTGAAAGTATCCAAAAAAGATTTATGCGTTTTTGTCTTCGTTTTCTTCCGTTTTCTCAAATATTCACACCACTTCCTTATCATAGACTTTTGCTAATGAACCTCCCTTCACTTTCACAACATAGACAATATCTCCAATTTTGTTTTATTTTAAAATTAATTAATTTTTCTATTATATCCGCAACAGCTCTGAATCGTTTAAATCTAAGCTATAGCAAACTAGCATTAGAAAACAAATACCTTTATGTCCGATCTTTAGCAGAACTAACTATCGTATGAATAGCCCTTTAAATCAATTGATTTCAGAAATACAAATCTTTCCCCTGTTAAATTCAATGAATAAATCGTTTATGTTTATATTTTATTTTGCATTAATATTTTAAATATTCAAAACTATAAAAAATACGCAAAATTTAGAAAAATCGTAAAAAGTTTGCTAGTTTTTAGTTTCAAAAATATAAAACTGTTTCCTATTTTTATTGTTTTTTTTTCTATATCTCGGCAAATTAACAAAAATTGAGAAAAATAAAGGTTTGCTTATTTTATTCTTTTAAAGCATGACTCAAAAAAAAATGTCGTTTAAAGACTGCTAAAAGTGGTTTTAAAATAGGTACTTCATAACTTAGTAACTTCTCCTTTTAAAACTAATCTTTTACTTACCAGTCTTAAACTTATCAAACTGATACCAAAATTAAATGCTTCAAAGGATTTTTATTGAAAAAAAGTACGGCTCCATAGTTTGTACCTCAAAAAAAAACAATGTTTTACGATTTCAGACATTAATTTGAATTTTTAGAGTTATGTTAAGTTAATATTACTTTTCTGCATGTTTTTAAGTAATAAGCTTTCATTGAAACCATTGGGAAAGAACACATAACGCCTTACTTTTTTTAACTCCAACATAATTCTTATTTAGTGAGTCTTATAAAGCAGTTTCTTTTAACTCAACAAGTTATTGTAATTAAAGAAATTCCATACAAAACAAGTAATTTTTCCATCACAGTCATATTTTAATTTTACCCCATTGCAAAACAAAATACAAAATCATGTAATAGGTAATAATAATAATTGTCGCCAAATGCGACATTGTCGTCTTATACCAGTCTTGATATCTCCTCCAGCGCTGATGATAGATACAAATTTCATTCGTTCACCTCAAACATACTCGAAGCCTCCTCAGTCTTTAGTCCTCATATAAGTTTCTTGACAACGTTAATTGCGAGATTTATCTTCCACAACATCACCATGGGGCGAGATGCCGAGAATTTGTATGTGGAAAAAATTTCTCCATAGTATTACTTGCTTTTGCATGAGTCTGGGTCTGAAACTAGTGAGTCCGCGTCCAGTCCACCATCAGGATTGCTCGACCAGTCGCATAGTCATAGAAAAAGGCATTTCATCTTTAGGTGTGCAAAATTATCCATATTACTCGGATGAGATATGTCAGTGAGGATCTTTGGCTCGCAATACCGCGGCGGTTCGGTGCGGACTGCATTCAAACACTTTACAGCCTGCAATGTCGTAAAAGTCATTCGCTGCTGCTGTTTTTCGTTGTAACAAAATAACAAAAATAATATGAAACGTAGAACGATGATTTTTAGAATTGTTCTCCCTCTCATGAAGCAAAAGCGGAATCGGGGAGAACATGCATTTCATTAAGGAACGGACAAACCCGACGCGACGCCATCCATCGCCACGGCCGGCCAGGTCCAGTTAAAGAGTTGTTCGAGGTTATGTTATATGCTGGCCGAGGACAGCTTCAAGTTATAAAAGGTACATAATCTACGAGTATACATCGGGAGGACAGACTCCTTGTCAGTGGCGTCCTCAAATTTGTTGTCGCCGCTGTTTCATTTTACTGATGTGGATGTCAGAATGAGAAATGTCAGCGGGGGCTTACGTTGTAAGTTGACAGCAAAAAGGTGGCACCCATCGATCGGTCGCATCAGTCGATCGGTTAGATGCGTCGTGTCTTCGTCGTTGGTCATAGAGCGAGGGGCTATATGAAGTGAAATTTTAAATGCAATGGCAAGGCGACCAATTGAATGGTGTTTTGTGTATTGCCAATCGAATCAATCATAATCTGTTGTCTTTTTGATGTCGTGAGAAGGTTCGTTAGTAAGATTTGCTTCTTTTTTTAAAAATTGTAAGCTTAAAGATCATTTGTTATACGAATGCCATCTTGATGTGGATTTGAATAAACGATATAGTCTCGCAACGCAAGTATCATGGAACAAAGGTCGTGATGTGAGAGGTCGTTATACCGCCTCTTACACACGAGTTATTGCTATAATCATTATTTTTTTGGTTTCTTTTTAATTTGTTGTCCATCAAGTTTCTTTTTTTTTTAATTTGTCATTGAAGTTTTTTCTGTTAATTGCAGATAATTATTTGGTAATTGTTAAGCAGTCAATTATTGATAAATGGAATTTCTGTCGGATGTGAAATATTTCTTTGAATATTTGAATTGGGTTTGATTGAGCAAATCACGATCAAAGAGGCAACTAAAAAGATCAAATTCATGTTAAATGTCAGTTCTCAAAGTATTTCAAAGTCTTTAGATTGATATTTTTCAATTATTTGACATGATGTTGGCGTGATGTTTCTTTGTTCAAAATAAAACTTAAACTAATGAAATCTTCTTGAACTTTAGGCTTTTATATGACGCTGTCTTTTGAAATTGATTATACTAATCGCAAGCCGATGTTATCTTCTACCTTCAATGTAAGTGCAAATGGTATATCATGTCTGTTTATAAAGAGTCCATTCTGTAATGCTGCTAAAGAGGCAGAGTTCCTTTTACAGAGTTAAAGATAACGAATGAAACACATGAACATTTATTAAAATCCTAAATAATAATTTTTGACCTTGAAGTTTCTAAATAGTTAAAGTTGGGTCTGAGTTGATCTTGCTACTGTTAATGTTAAAAATACATGTAACATCTTTGTACTATGCCAGGAAATGATTTCGAATCTATTTCCAATTTCAGAAATTTAATACAAATCATTCTTTGATGTAGTTTGATTCATGCAAATTGAAATTTCAATAGTAACGGCTTTTGAAATAAAATGTTTCGTTTTGAATAGCTCTTTATTTCTTCACTTTTGAAGCTGTAGTCGTTTGACAGTTGAAAAATAAAATCTACGCTAAATGAAATAATTAAAAATCATCTTCAGTGGTGAGGTTCTATTTTCTGGCTTTGAAAATCCACAATCATTTGTTTTTATTGATTTGGAGGCTCATCCCGGATGTGTCACTGTTTGATATGAACTAACTTTTTGAAAAACGAGGCTTGCGCAACTGTTAAAGTAAATGCATTTCGCTACTGAGCTGGGATTTATTATTTGTTATGTCTGGTAACTGGTAATTCCAACTACCGAAACAAGACATTTTTAAGAAGAGTTTTTGACCTTACCCTAGAAGACGTGACCAAAATTGGCCACCGTGATTTTGTGATTAACACCTTTAAAATTTTCTTTGGGGCCGAGTAGTAAGAAAAAATAAGTCAATGCTGCCCCATCGACTTATAACCTGAAAGTTTTGATTCCCAAAGGTATCGTGGTAATTTGGTAGCCGTGGTGGCCATTTGGCTGAGATCGTTTGTTCCATTGTTAATTGTATTTCTGATTTTAGCAATCAATATTCTAATATGATATTTAACAACATCCTGTATTTAATTAAGGTAAGGTTAGGTTGGAGTGGCTGTCCAGATGTCATTGACGCACGTAGACCTCAAGGTTCCATTGTGATACCACTAATGAGGTTACTCATGGGAGAGTAATGAACATAAACAAACAATTTCGTACTTTTAATAAAGTTAGAGAGACGTTTTGTGTTAATCGTTGCCAATTCACTGGTGTTATCAAAGAAGGGATTACCGACAAAGTAATTCCCTCTAATGGAGAGTGCTGGACATTTACACAGAAGGTGTTGGACTGTTTCCTCTTCCTCCTGGTCCATGCAGCTTCTACAGAAGTCATTTGTGTAGACCCCTAACCTCAGAGCATGTCTTCCTATGAGGCAATGTCCTGTTATTACTCCAATTGTAGAGCTTATACTTTGTCTGCTCAGTGATATCAAGCTTTTTGACCGTTTTAACCAATACTTGGCCATATTTGCTTGGTTGCTAGGCAGGTGGTACTTTGTGACCATCTAGCATTTGTTGTTTCTAGAGCATATTGCTTGAGAAGATATTTGCATGTAGCAAGTGGTGTTCCTATGTTATGTTTTTGTCTAACATAAGGCAGAAGTGTTCCGTTTTTGGTGAGCTCATCGGCTTTGCAATTTCCCGGAATGTCTCTGTGGCCCGGCACCCAAATGAGGTGAATGTTAAACTGTTCCGTCATCTCATTCAGAGATGATCGACAATCGTGGACTGTTTGAGAGTTTGTGGAAACACACGCGAGAGATTTAAGAGCGGCTTGGCTGTCTGAGAAGATGCGTATATTCTTACAAGATATAACGTTTTCTTTGAGCCAGAATAGTGCTTCTTTAATCGCCATTACTTCTGCCTGGAATACACTACATTGATTGGGAAGTCTATAGGATAGACTGAGATTCAGTTGTGATCGGTCTTTGAACCGTCAGTATAGAAGTGTACCGCATCGTCTTCCAGGGGTCCTTCTTCTTCCCAGGAGGATCTTGAAGGGATGGACACATGGAATCTTTTACCAAATACCATTTTTGGGGTGTTATAGTCTAAGCGTTCTTGGATAGATCTAAAACTGTCTAGAATAGTAGTATGTCCAGTATTGTTACTGGTCCATTGAGAGGTGGCTCTAAGCCTTACACATGAGTTGGCAGCCACCTTTTTAGAGAAGATGTCAAGTAGTGTTAGGTTTAAAAGCACTTCCAGTGCTGCGGATTTACCATCTTGTCCAGTGCGGTCCACCATACGACGGCTCCATAAATGAGTATCGGCCTGATTACCGAGTGTGCTATTTTTGTGGAGAAGCCCCATTTTGATCCTATGGCCTTTTTAAAAGTAAAAAGCGCTACAGTAGCCTTTCTGACTCTTTCATCAATATTTGCCTTCCAATTTAGTTTTTTGTCTAAAATGAGGCCCAAATATTTAGCTTGGTCGGAAAAGCTTAATGGTATTCCTCTAATCTTGGGTGGGCTAATCTGAGGAATTTTATACCTTCTCGAAAAGAGTATTAATTCTGTTTTGTGTGGGTTGACGTCCAATCCACATTGCTTAGCCCATTTAGTTAGCCTGTTAAGGGCATTTTGTAGGAGTTCCGAGAGATCTTGGGGGTGCTTCCCAGATACGGATATCGCAACGTCGTCAGCATAGGCAATCACCTTAAAACCCTCTGCTTCCAATGCTGTAAGTAGGTCGTTTACTACCATGTTCCATAAAAGAGGCCTAAGGACTCCACCTTGGGGAGTGCCTCGATTCACCGATCTGGTGGTAGTAAAACTTCTCATGTTAGAAATTATTTCCTGCTTTTGAGCATGAGACTTATAAGATCTATGAGTGACTTCTCTAATTTCAGCTTATCCATTGCTGTTGTGATCGCCTGGTAACTGACGTTGTTGAAAGCTCCTTCAATATCTAGGAACGCTACCAGGTTATATTCTTTGTATTCGAGGGAATGTTCAATAGTACGTACCAGCGAGTGAAGTGCTGATTCTACTGATTTTCCCTTAGAGTAAGCATGTTGAGCTGTGGAAATGAGACATGGTTTTAAATTATGTCTGATATAAATTTCAATCACTCTTTCCAAGGTTTTAAGAAGGAAGGATGATAGGCTGATTGGACGTAGATCTTTATGGTTAACATGTGAGGGTTTCCCTGCTTTGGGAATGAATGTATTTAATTTAGGTCTAGAAGAAATCTCAGAACTTAAATATTTTCTTTGTCTGTACAATTTTTTTACTTTGTGATCAAAAAGTTTTACAATTTTTTTTTTAAATTGAAATGACAATGGGTTGGTACTTAAACAAAATGTTTAAAATTTTCCAAAGAAAAACCCCACAGATAAAAAGAAAATCTGAATGGTGGTTTTCCTTAATTTGTTAAAGAATTTAAAGCGTGTCTTTAAACAAGTAAATATCAAAACTGATCAAAAGTTGTCAAAAGTACTGAAAGTTAAACAATTTAAAAAAAGAGCACAAATCCACTAATAGTAATTTATGGATGAGGGATAAGTTAACAGAACATTCGACTCTTAAATACAATGCTTAAGTTTGTTTGTACTCAGAAAAATTCTGTATATTCTTAAGACCATAAACCTTATGCCTTTCGAATTTCTTTAAAACCTTTTTGAGCATTCCTTTAAGCACGTGGTCTATACATATTCCATAATAATTGAAGAACAAACAAATAATCACCTCAAACCTCTAATAGCTCTAAGCTTCCTCTTTTTCAACAAAAACCAACACAAATTTTCAGTAGCATTCTTTCAAATAGCTTTGTATAAACAGTCAGCGAACTCTTTGAAAAATGAAGAAAAACTGATACCATCACACCGCGCAAGACAAAAATATGCCTTCAGCTCTTCAACAAAACACCATAAGACACCATCATCATCAACGTACGCTGCTGTGTCGGTCAACAAAGACGCAACATGTTACCTCTCTCTTCCTTTTGTATCCGGTAATTGGTTTTCAATTCAAAATCAATTTGGTGACCATACTTCGTGACACCACGATCCACGATAGAAACATAGACAGGCAGACAGAATGACATCAAAAAAAGATATGACTCCAAGGTTACAAATTTATAGAATGTTGAATTTTATTCAAACTAACAATAATCAAACATCATATTTGTCTCCAAAATTCGAAGACTCTAAGGCACACTGAAGAGTTGGTGAAGTAGAGGAAGAGGAAGCTAACAAAAATATCAAATCACAAGATCAAGTTAACAGGCTCTTAAAGATATTCCAAATGATGGGGCTATTGTAATTACTATTTTTTTTAATGTCGTGTGTATTATTAACCATTTAACGCGTCTTGTTGACCATCAACGATCATCTCAAATATATTTAATAATATAAACTCCCCCCTTGCACCCCCCCAAAACAAATAAATATACACACAACAAAAGATCGACAAACAAAAAATCCCACATTCGAAAATTTGAAAAGTATCAACAAAATAAAATTAAACGTCTCGCGACAATAAACTGATTGATGATATAGCAACAATTTTCATTAAGTTGACAAATCGTGCCAGTAGCCTTGAGAATTAGAAATGATGAAGCCGGAGTCGTCAGCCGATACGATGCAGGTTGAAAATTTGAAAGATCGTCAAAACCGCAAAGAAGAAACATGATTATTTCAAAGAAACGACGACGTTTTAATGACGAGACGACGACGAACAACGATGATGATCGATTTGACATTAACAGTAAAACGAAACTTTAGCGTTTGGAGTATCTATTATCTGTGCGATAAACTTTTGACAAAACGCCGAGATGTATAAATGTACATATGTATGCTTGTAGGTACCTCTTGATACTTAAAGATCTTGTTAGCAAGTCTTTTCAAAATAAGAAAAATAACCGAAGCTGTGAAGAGTGAAGAGGAGTTAAATACACGTTTGCATTGCTAACAAGATTAGATACGATAAAAAATGTGTTATTAATCGTTTTGTAAGAATTATGTTTTAAGATTTGTTTTTTTTTCTTAAGTATATTTGTCATTTTGTTTGGTTAAGTTAATTTTGATTTTTTTTTGACAAGCCATCATGATGGATTGCTAAAATATTTGGAGGTCAATAAGCAGGAAGTTTTTGTGTGTTGAGCGCATAATATGGTGAGAGTTTGATGACTTTTCTGTGTATACAAATTCGCATTTTGAATACAACCTTGAGGCCATGAAATTTTTCATTCTTCGAGTTTTTTTTTTTTCGTTTTATAACTCAGTTCGGCATTTGTGTAAAAATGGAAGGAACCTTTGACGCATTTACCAGTCAAAACCTCAGTAAACTTTCGGACATAACTTTGTCTCATCCTTGTCTGCTTGACATCAGTTTTCGTTACAAAGAGATCCCACAGTAATTAAAAGAACAGCAAATCCATCAGATTACCACGCCATCCAGCCGCCGAAAGTTCATTTCAATTTACCTCGTGTCGACGCAATCAACCGAACCGCATCCAAAGCGACTTACTGCATTCAAATCCCCATCCAGGCGAAAACCCTTCAGCTGTTTTTTGGCCCAAATCCATTTCGATTGAGACAACCATCACACCATCGAGCAGTGACGGGCTTCGCCAGAGCAACTTATATACACGAGTGAACAACACGAATTTGGTGTTTCCCATCATCTCTTAAGACGGATCGCGACGAAATGAAAACAAGCTGATGATGGCGATCCAGGGACACAGAGGAACTCGCTGTCAGCTTGAGCTTGATGGGTATAGCTTGGCAGAAGGTATTTATGATGTCAGAAATATTAACGATCCATTACCCATGTGATATGTAAATATTATGGGCATTTGCGGCGACAACTATAACAGTGGACGAGTGTACTATGCGAAATCGCCTCCCTACAATTCAACTGATGCATTTGAGCTTCAATGTCCCTCTGCCTTTTTCTGTTTTTTTTTTTGCGGTCAGACTGAGAGGTTTACACTTCGCTTAGCATAATTAAGTGGCTTGCACTTTCAATAAATCAGAAGCAACAAACCGGCCATGCTTCGAGACTTCTTTTAAAGGTGTGTTAAGGCATAAGATTGAATTTGGTGTGTGTGCGATCAAAAGGTATTTAATTAATCAAATCAATGATTACAAAAAATGAAGAGTTGTGAGTTTTTGTTTTTGTAGAGCGATACCACAAATGAATATAAGGCCTAGTTGAGAATTCAGAATCAAAAACAAAACATAAACAACGACAAAAAAAAAACATCTTAAGGCGACAGACAACCGCTCTAATGATGAAGAACGCGTGCGACACAAATTTATTCATCGATTGAGGAAGACTTAAATCTTCCTCATACTCGAGGGGATGCAACTTGATACTCTGTCGCATGATCCACCAAAGCCGCGGCTGCTTGCAGACAGAAAAGACATCTTAATAATAAATTTAAACCATTGACTTAATGGAATGTGTCTCTGGGAGCCAAAAAAATTTTTTTACAGGTTTTTATCGGTTGAATGAATTTATTCAAAAATAATTTAGACTTTAAGATGACAATGACATAATTTTTGAACATGTGTATTAATGGGCGATTAACAATTTCGGTGACACCTTTCGGTACAAGTGGTTTAAGATTAAGTCACGTGTCAAATATATAAAGGACACACTTGAATGATCTTGTCACTTATCAGGATTTGTTGGATTTTTTAATTATGTTCAAATTATAGATTTTGATAACAATATTTTGAAATATCTACAAACTTGTAAGTTCTTAGCCACAAGTTTATTTTAGCTAAACTATATAAAATTTAATAACTCACGCGTATTTGAAACTACTCTAGCTTATATATTTCAATACGTTATTCATTTTCTTTTGATATTCAAGAACAAAGCTTTTAATAATAAACAAAATAAGGTTCGTGTGCCAGCTCTTTCGTTTATGATTTATTTAAATTAACTCATACAATGGATTTCTTTTAACTTTTTATAATTTTTAAAATGCTATTTTTAAGAATTTGACTTGGGCTTTTAGTAAATGAAACAACTTTATAATTTGTCTGTCTATTTCAGTAATAAAAATTGAAAAGCGAATGACTTTTTTTTGAGACAAAAAGGTGATATTTTTTAAAGACACAAAATATAAGTTAAATACTAATAAATCAACGTTTAACGAGAAAGATTATTTAAAACAACCAAATAAACATATAAAACACAAAAAAACATAAAACATAAAATCTCATCGAATTTCTGTCTAAATTGTAACCGAATTTGAGAAATGATATGAAGTTGACGTTATCATCATATAGATTTTAGTGAAGCATCAGTCACCAAATTATATATCTTAAACTTAAAACTCTTCATTCTACGTTTTCTTTTATTTCATGACTCAGACTATATTTACACAACTTTTAATAAAGAGTTGTTTTCAAACTGAATTTTTTGATATTTGTCTTTATATTAAAGAAACGCTATTGACTCCTCTATATACACCGACGGGCTTAAAAATAGTAAAGTTATTTACTGATTCATCTGATTCCATTTCATTCAAAAATGATCTTAGACTATTTTCAGAATGGGTGTTTGACAAAATTCTTGGAACTCACTGTTGCTACATGCGGATTCATAACATTCCCACCCTAAGAAATCGTCATCGTCACCAAATCCCTATATACCACTCTCGTTATAAACCTCCTTGAATACGCTAAGCAAGTCTGGTCTCCTTCGCCTACTTCATCAGTCATTCATGATTTGGTCCCCATAAGCAACAATATCTGCAACTGGCTCTTACACTCATAAATATTTAATTTAAGAATTATGTCCTCTATAAAGCTTTTTGTCATTAACTAAAACTATTGGATAAGGCTTAAGGGCGCATGTTTGTAATTAAAATAAAACTAAAAATAAGAAAAAACATGGATTTAAGTATAAAAAGGATGATTTTTTAAAAGCTATGGGAAAGTTTTTCAAAGAAAAGAACACATACAATTCAGAAAAATGCATGAAATCTTTATTTGAATCGATAGGACAGTCCATATAATGTAATGTTTGAAGATTATTTCATGCAAATGTTGACCTTGACTGCGCCTCTAATGGTCAATCAGCTAGTCCAAAATTTTGGCAAGTATCTCACGAATGAATGCTTCAATGTTGTCTTCCAATGCGTCAATTGAAGCGTCTCTATAGATATGAGCTTTAACATAGCTTCACAAAAAATAGTCTAAAGGCGTTTAATCACATGATCTAGGCGGCAAATTGACTGGTCCCGAACAAGCCACATGTCATGCAAGTCAAGTTCTTGCATTTTGGGCAAAACAAAGTTGGATACCTCTATCGCACGATAGCGCTCACAATTCACAACTACGTTACGATTCTCATCATCTTTGAAAGAAGTACAAACTGTTACTTTTTCTGTATGTATTTCAATGCTTCTGGCTGATATTCACTCCAAAATTGCCAATTCTACTTATTCACGTTCCCATTGATCCTAAAATCAGCTTTGTCAGTAAACAAAATTTTTCGGTAAAAAAGTGGATCTTCGGCCAACTTTCCAAGGACCTTTTCACCAAAAGTTGTGCGTTGCAGTAGGTCGTTTGGCTTCAATTCTTGCACCAGCTGTAAAGGCATCACACCTAAATCCTTCCGCAAAATTGTTCACGTTGTTGAGTAACAGAGGCCCAATTGCTGCGAACGGCGACGAATAGATAATTAATGGTCATCATTAACAATGGCCGATACAGCTGCGATATTTTCTTCACTTCGCACTCTACGTAAGCGTGTTGGTAGTTTAATGTCCAACAATGTAAATTTGGTGCGAAATTTAGTCACAATTTCCCGAATAGCCGCTTCAGTGGGTCGATCAAACTGGCCATAAAATAGAAGAAGCGCGCGATGAACTTTCTTAACAGAGCACGCATTTTGATAATAAAATTTAATAATTTGCAAGTGTCGTTCGTTTGTTAGACGATTCATGGTTAAATTATAGACTAAACTGAAGATGTTTGACAGGGAAACAAAACACGAAACGTGCGTCAGTTGTTTAAACCAGTGTTGCCAAAAAAATAATAGATAAAAAAAGCACCCTTAGTTTCAAATTTGTGTTGTTGTCAAAATCTTGTATTTATACATTTCTGGAACACAACTCCTCTAAATTATATTTAAATTGGAGAAGAATAATGTTGCTATAACTTGAAAACCGTTTGCCATAACCCATCTAATGTCATCACTTGATTTCTTTTAATTTTCCATACTGTGTATATTTTTTTCTGTTTCTTAGAATCCACAATTTACTTAGTGTTTCTAACTTCCATAATACTTTCAATTTGTCATTATTTTAAAGAGGACAAAATTTACATATTTCACTATTGCAATTTTCTAGAAGAATTCAATGGCGTCAAAAATTGTCATATTTTTTCTCTTAACTCTACACTTATTAAAAATTACAAATTGTTTATAAAAATACAAATATGTATACACAAAAAATTAACAATAAAATTATAAATCCGTGACAAGTCTCAATCAATTTAAAATTTTCCCACAATCAAAATGCAAAATCATTTATTAATAGAAAAGTAAAATTCAAAATAAAAAAATTAAATAATAATAATGTTTCTTATAACAACTACCAGACCGACACTCAACATCAAACACAGCAGTTAGCTAATTAATATTCAAATCTATCATTGACAATTAATTTAACCATTGAACATACCTAACTATGTATTGGATATGTAAATATGTATCTGGTTGCACGATTCTGTACTGTTTAAGTTCCACTCCACCTTAAAGCATGTTGGTAATTTAAAGATACAAGTGTTGTTTGTAACTCAAAGCTTGTTGTTGTGTCTCTCTCAAAACATTGTATATAGGAGAGGCTGCACGCGCTCACGTAAAACTATAAATTCAATATAAGACTAATACAAGTCCTACGTAATAAAAATATACGATTTTATGCCAAGCATTCAGCAATTGATTAAATATATAATACACTGAAATAAACTAAAAATGTTGGGTCAAAAGTTTTCATTGCTAGTTTACCCTAAACTTGCTTGAATTTTTTCTGGGACTTGACAAAAATAACACTTCTCAAATATATAAATCATTGCATTTGTATTCAGTGTTTTTGTAAGAAGAATGCAATCTTTGGTTCCTCAAATCAAAAAGATTCAATCATTGACTTCTTTTTGAGATTAAAACTTTACATTCTACAATCCCCTAGAGTGAAATGCTGCTATCCCGATTATTCAAAGGATTGATTGGAATCAGTTGTTGATTTGGAATCGTTCGAATATTCGTTCATCGCATTCATTTGCATAATCTTGTAAGGTGTTGCATTGAGTGCAATCAACCGATTGTTTACAATTATAATCCATTCACCCTTCCATACACCGAGTCTAATTAGTGAATTCAGTCGAACCACTCTTTTGAGTGAATTTATTTTATGATTTTTGAAGATTACATTCACAAAAGATTATAATCTTTTTTTACAATCCTATTCTTTTTTTTTTTTGAGTGTAAATGCAATTCATGTAAAATCCCTGGCAGCTGATGTACGATCATTTTATATTAGTATATTCAAATTAGCCGCTAAGAACATTCGCAATATACTCGTATATTTGTAGATTAGCCTGATTTCACGAATGTGGCGAATACTTGTTATTTAATTGACAATTTGCTGAATCGCCTGTGGCTTTGCAATTAATTTGCAACACGTTGACAAACATTGAACGGACTTCGTCGTCGTCGTTGGAAATATACATTTCAAAGTTAAATTGTAGAGTGTTATATTATCTACCTACAGACCTATGAGCGTAGGTTAGATTCCGGAATAATTGGAAATAGTGTCGTGATGAGGGAGGTCATATATATACGAGTATATGATTGCATTTGTAGTAATATTATTATTTATATACAGCTTGCTGCAATTTTATAGTTTTACAAAGAAAAGTTATAATTTTTATTTATATGTATTTGATAATCATAATGACCACTTTCTTTTTTTGGTAGTCAAAAAAAGCTCCACTTACAAATACTCTTTCTGAAGAGCTGAGTTGGAACTAGTTACTCTAACTGCAGTAAAAATCTTATCCTTATACTAGTTTCCAAAAGAAGAGATTACAAACATATCTGAACAGTACCAATATATTGATGCCATAAGTTAGCCAAAAGTACAATTTGTGAATACTAACGTTTCTTAAGTAAAGCCTTTCCCAATAAGAGTTTTCATTATAATATTAAAAAGAGACGAGTATTTTTTGAAAGAAATTAGATCACACGAAGAACTTTTCTTTTGAAGCGACCCAAGGGGCTTTCATCCGCTTTTGTCATAGTCCATGCTTCTGCACCGTATAGCAGGACGGGGATTATAAGGGTCTTATAAAGCAACACTTTGGTCTCTCGAGAGGACTTTACCTCTCAATTGGTTTCTTAGTCCACAGAAACAGCGGTTAGCAAGAGTTATTCTGCGTTTGATCTCAGCGCTGGTGTTGTTTTCTGCGTTTACAGCGGACAAAAGCCCCATTGAAATCACGCTGAGTTCTTCCGATTATATCAATGTCATCAGCATATGCCAGTAATTGGACAGACTTTTAAAAGATAGTGCCTCTAGTGTTGACGTGTGAGCTCTGCACTATTCTTTCAAGCACGATGTTAAAAAAATTACATTACAGCGCATCACCTTGTCTAAAACCTTTTTTGACATCGAAAGGTTCTGTTAAGTTGTTTCCAACCTTTATGGAGCAGCGTAGACTGATTTCTCTATAGTTATTGCAGATGAGAGGGCCTTCTTTTTTAGGATCAGGCAAACAATACTGAGGTTCCATTCATCGGGCATGCTTTCTTACGACCATATCTTACAGATAAGTTGATGCATGCTCCTAACCAACTTATCTCCAGCTGCTTTAAAGAGCTCGGCATTCAAACCATCTGCCCCAGCGGCTTTATAAGACTTCAGCTTAGATATGGCAATCTTTACTTCGTCTAAGTCGGAAGGACGGGATTGTTGGCTTTCGTAATCTATGTTGAATGGATCATCCTGCCTGACAGCGGAATTCGGTTCGTCCTCGGCGTTATACAGCCTGCAGAAGTGGTCCTTCCATATCATCAGCATTGACTGCGGTTCCAATATGATGTTTCCACTTTCGTCTTTGCAGCCTTCGGTTATCTGTGAATTTCGTTTCACCTGTTCATAAATTTTTCGAACTTCATTCCTGCTTTGAAACCTTTCAAAATCGTCGACCGCACGTTTCTGATGCCCTCTCTTTTTCCTTCTGAGAAGTCTGTGTTCCTCTCGCTTCTTCTGCTCATAGAGCTCATGAGCAGCTCTCGTCCTTTTATGCAGCGCCACTTTACGTGCCTGTTGTTTGGCTGCATTTGACTGCCGACATTCCTCATCAAACCAGGGGTTCCTTGTTGGTGGCGGTTTGAAACCCAGCACATCAGAGGTGGCTTCTCTGATGCAACTGGTTTTCGATACATTGTGTTGGCGGCAGAGAACTTCGAGAGGTTACTTGTTACTAGGTCGGAAAAGGATTTGGCGATCTCTGGCGATTGTAGCCGTTCGACGTTTAACCTTCTCCCATAGGACCTCCTTGTTTTGATTGGGTTTGGAAATCCGAAGTGTTACCTTGGCTACAACGAGGTAGTGGTCCGAGTCGATGTTAGCTCCTCGGAAAGTTCGTACATCCATGATGCTGCTTTATAGCGGTCTAGGGCTTCGGCTTATTCTTCGGCTGCACGTGGTCTGTTAATGGACCTAACATTCCACGTGCATATCCGAAGTTCGTTGTCCTTAATTCGTTTGCATAGTTTGTCAACAGTAAATCCGGCCGTATCCGAGGCTTGTTGGTACTTCGCAACTTTGACGCTTTTAGATGGCCAGGAAGTCACCCCGACGACACAACTCGTTCTATGACGGTTCTACTGTTAACAGTGTTCCCACATTGACGATATTCAATAGTAATATTTATTGAATTAGCAAAATGTTAGATAAAGGTCTTAAAGTTTTATTAATTTTTAGTCTTCAATAATAGTTACTTATTGCTGTAACTAAGATCTTTGTCATTAATTTAAAAAAAGGACATTATATTTTAATCTACTCAAATTAAAAAATGTAATTACTATAAACTTACTTAAAACTTTAAATATCATAAAAGTGACGTTAAGGTGCAAAAAATATTCAATTTGATGTTAAATACATAAATCTCCAAATAAACGTTAAGTATTAAAAAATTCTATTTATTCCCATTTCTTAGCCAAAATATTTACAAAATTCTTAACTTAAAAATTTACTGATAAAATCGCATAGCAAAGAAACATCTATCATTAAACAAACTACACTACAAATAAAAAGCTTTTAAATTTATTCAGTTTTTTTTTCAATAAAAAAGTACGAGTAGCTACCGAATGCCATTTGACGAATAAATAAAATCTCAACTCAAATCCATTTTGCTAAAGATTTTCTGAAAAAGATAAATTCCAATAAACGTAATTATACCGAACGAATAAATTGTATCTGAATAAATACTTAAATAATAAAAATAAAAAAATGTTTAAAATAAAAGGTATACCCGCCGCAAGTAGTGCCAGAAGGTACCTTCTTATACCCTACTTTGATGACATTAATTTGGGAAAACAAAAATAAATTATAAGATTCCAAATCTTGAGTAAATAAACCATTTCCAGGAAGTTGTCAAACCAAATCGAAGCATGTCACCGCACTGCTTTGCCAATGACCTTCCCGCGCATATCTCGACATAAGTAAAGTTTTATAGTGCTGATGATGATGCTTTTTCGTCCATTGTCGCTTGTTTGGTCTTCGATCATCATCATAAACATATGGGTACATACCCCTCGGGGTTTTTTGATGTTTTCTTATCTTGAAAGTAGCATCTTAAGCTAGCTCTCAACTAAACACTAAGCACCTCAATAACAGAACAAATTAAATTTAACCATATCATCAAAAACCAACAACAACTACTTTTTCTACCCAAGACACAACAGCAATTCGACATCATACAGAGCAGGAGATGACAAAACACTTAAAACCTGAATTTCAAGACTTCAAGACACAATCTTATCGCTTCACATATCCATCCACATCCATACATCGTATATATACGAGTTTGTATGGTCAAGAGTCTTTAAACTGATGCATACCCATACCCATATTCACCCCTTACAGCCCGTAACTCAAACTATATATTATATAGCTAGAATAGGAACACCCGTCCGCCACCGTCTGACCGTTCGCCGTCGTCGTTTGTTGGTTGTTGGTCGTCGTCGTATAAGTCGCTTTTAAGACATGACATTAAAAAAGCATCTAATCGCCGAGCGGCCTACCTAATTACACCTAGTAGGCCATAGAGGTGTGCGCAGCGGTATAATTCATCAGTAGCAGCACATTCAGATAGATTTATACGCGGGAAAATGACTGAAATTACATTCCGATGTTGAATGTCGTTCGTCGTAAAACACGCCATTAAACACAATAACAACACCAACAACAACAAGTGACATAAAACCAGAAAAGTCCAGGCGGCTTCAAATAGCTGCTCATATATGGTAAAGGTAGATATAGGTGGTAGTCCGGTCTTAATCTCTCTAAAAGATGAAAGATGCACGACCATTTGGACAGAAGACGAACAAAAAAAAACATAACCTGTGTTTTATGATTTTATCCAACAAAAATAAAAGGAGCACCTATGAATCTCTTCTCTCACTACACTTCTGTCTTTAAAGACAAGAAGATACAATAAATGCCAAAAAGTATCCAAAAGATTCAAACAGAGATACATAATACGGTACCTACATATGTGTTATATGGTAAAAAGGTCATCGACAAGCCAAAGCAATGTGTCAAAAGTGTTGTTCTGGGAAGTTTATTATATTTTCGGTTTTTCAATTATTATTTTTTTTATGACGAAAAATTGGAGTTTAGTCAAAAATGTTAAACACGAGACTTTATCGATGAAAAACTGTCATCATTCGGAATTTATTATCAAAGAAATTAACTTTTTTGGTAGTTTTATGATTTTTGTTTTTTGAATTTTCAAATCATTTTATGCTTCGTTTCAAAAAAGAGTCATCAAAAGGTTTTCTTCTGTAATCCCCTTCTTTAAATGCAGATCTTTATATCCCAGTCTCAATATATCGTAAGTGGTCGACGACGACGACCGACGTGTTGTGGGTCCTCCTTATAGTGGAGGTGGTAGTATGATGTTCCGATGGGTTCTTTGATTCAATAGAACAATAAAACACATAATTTCGAATCTAAATTGATCAGTTTGTATACATTTGATGATTTGGCCCATTTCTGTGTTACATCAAAAGGTTATGTCGATTCGGTGGAACTACTTAAATAGTTTCTTATGAGGTCTTTTGACTTTTTAGATCTTGCCGCCATCATCGTCGTCGTTGGAACAGTGGGGCGGACTAGATTAACATTTGAAACCGAATCAAGCTTAAAATAATAACATTAGCTCAATTTTTTTTTGTAGTACCCGTGGCATGATGGTTAGTGCGATGAAAAAGTGCTCTCTCAAATTAGCCTTTCGAATTCGGCATACAATTGTAGGTCCCTTCCATTCCTGACAACAGTACTCGAACACAGGAATGGTTCACAGTTGTAAGTCACTAGGCCCTGGTTCACAACGGACTGTTGCGCCACCCAATTTAATTTATTAGCTCAATTTTTATCAAGTCTTAACTCATATAGCTCTAGAAATACCGTGGCGTGATGGTTAGGTTAGCTTAGGTTGAGGGCCTGACAGTTGATGTCTTTACCGTCATACTTAGATCAATACAGGTCCATTGTGATACCCGTGAGTATTGCTCAAGCTAATAAGAAAAACCTATGTGTTCAGTTAGTCAAACCATTTAAAGGCTTTGACGAACTTCAGAATGTTCGTACCTGGCGTACTAGAGAGTTATTCTAAATCCCCGAAGAAATAGTTGCCAAGCAGTTTCTTCCTTTGATGAGAGAGTGCGGGACTGTGACACAGAAAGTGCGGAGTGTCTTGATGCACCTCCTCGTCACCGCATCCTCTGCATAGATCATTTGAACTGATTCTCATCTTTTTCATATGCTAACCTATTAGATTATGTCCGGTTATTGTGCTCACATGAGATCGAAGTGATCCCTTGTGCAGCTGCATAATTCTGTCCGTTCTTTGTTTGTTAAAACAGGGCCAGATCTTTCTTGTAGTGCCGCAGGTGTCAAGAAGGTTCCAATTTTCATCGGCCTTGATAGTTATTCTTTTTGTGATTTCCTGTTTTAAATATTAGGTAGAGGTGCTAACTAGCTGAGCTTGGCTTGCGTCAAACATTGACCCTAATCTTGCTAATTCATCAGCTTTCTCGTTGCCTAGTATATCGCTGTGGCCTGGGACCCAGCAGAGTCTAATGTTGTGCTGTGCGCCAAGAACCCAGAACAAGCTTTCTTTTACCTCAGTTGCATTAATGGCTTTTTTGTGCAGGTGTTGTCACTGCCAGGACCTCCGCTTGGAAGACGCTACTGTAGTTTTTCGTGTTGGTTATTACGTAGGACTGTCATACCAGAGGCTTTGGGTTCGATCTCTGCCTGTGTCATCTAAAGTTTTTTTTGCACCGCCTCTTGCGAGGAACTGACAAATTCTCCAAGAGTAATTCTTGTTATGAAGAGTGCTTTTTGTGGCTTAAAACTGTAGGTCCCCTCAATCACCAACATAACATTGCTCCTTCACATAAATGGTTCAGAGTTTTAAGTCACTTGGTCCTAGTTCTCAACGGACCACTGTGAGATGTCAAATTGTTGTGTTTTTTTTTAAGGCTGTCTTTGGGACATACTTAGAAACAGCCCTGCTGAATAAATTAGGTGGCGCAACAGTCCGTAGAGATCCAGGCCCTAGTGACTTACAACTCTCAACCATTCCTGTGTGCGAAGAATTTGCAGGGATGAAGGGGACCTACAGTTTATTTTTCATGACAAGAATTACTCTTGGAGAACTTGTCAATTCCTCGCAAGAGGCAGTACCCGTAAATAAAATTTTAGGAGGCACAGGCAGGGAATGAACCCAAGACCTCTCACATGACACCTGCCCTGCTATTTTTTCAAATTTGTGCCACCATATTGCCCCACTGTGCACTATGATCACCATCACCACCACCGGCAGGCCGGCCAACTGACTGAAACATGCCACAATCAAATAATATGTCATAAAAATTCCATTTCCAATGACATTAATGTGACACTTGTGGGCAGTTTAAATGTGTGAAGGGGATCGAAAGTTTGGCTTTTATTTTAATTCCCTGATATGGTATAATGGTCAGCTTAATGGAAGCGAGTTGATGGTATTTTTGATTTCGTGTGTTGTTGTTTTATTTATAAATTGATTTGTTTATAGACAAATTTAGTGTATTTTGGTCGGTTTTAATCTTATTTTAGGGAATTTTTGAAATGTCTGTTTTTTGAGAATTGATTTTATATGATTTTTTTATTGCTGAAAACTGCAACATTGTAGAGGGATTAAAAAATCTGTTGCAATAAGAGTCATAAAAATGTGTTTTAAGTATGCAGTATTAAGTAAAGCTACCACATGAATTAGGGTATAAGAAGGAAATAGGGAGTTAAACTGCTGTGGGAAAAAAGTTCTATAACTTTAAAAACTTTCCAGGAATTAAACTGAACAAATGTTCCTAAACGATTGTCTATTTTCAAAGTACCTTGATAATTCGTTAGAATGTTGTTCTTAATACAAAATTATTAAGCTTGCTGCCTTTCATGTATTCAGTGAAAGGACCTTAAGCCAAGAAGGCAAAACTTGTTTTTAGGCTGTCTTTTAATATTTAAAATATTAACTACATTTATAGCTACTTTTGTCCTTGAAAACCCCAAAGGTCAAAAAAGAAGAAAGAATGTACCTTTGAAACTTATAACTTGCCAAGTTTACAGGGCTCCTTTGACATCCATTGTCTTATGTCGTTTTTCTATTTCTTTTGAAAGTTAAACCTTTTTCTACTTCCAAAAACAATCCTTTAAAAACCCTTGACAATTTAATTCAAATTCAATTTTATAAAAATACACAGACATAAAATAAAAATGTCAACAAACCTTTATTCCGTACCTGCATTTCAATAAACCCTCAACATCTTATATATGTTTTTTCTTAAACTCTTTCCATCCAACAAAAACATGTGTGCAAAGGATTAAAATTATTATGATCAAGTGTTCTAGCCAACACTCATGATGACAATATTCCATGTAAGTCCTTCACTGACGTTTGCCTATCCTACCTATCCTCCCTTGTGTCACAGTGATGTTTACTTAAGACCTCAAGTCAGTCAGAGTAGCGAGAAGATATAAGAAACAAAAAAAGTGAAACCCACTTCAACTTACCTATGCAAATAAATTGACGCCTGTCACAAGTGAAATGACCGACCGATGGGACGCGACGCAACGCAACTCGATGTTGAAAATAAGAACGAACGACATCACAATGACAAAGGGCCTAGTTGAAGTGACATCGTCACTGAGTACCTGAAGACCGCACAGGTAACAAGAAAGATTACTCATTGCCGTGACGCATGCGAGTACCAGACCAGCACTGTATACGATGATGCCTGAACCGAAGACCACTTGTCGCGCTATATTTACCTCTTCAATGAGTTTAAGATGAGGCATGATCGTTGTCCCATTGTTCGAAGTGATGAGTGGGATCTCTTGGGAGCCCTCAATAAGTCTGTGTGTGGCTTGATGATGTCTCCAGAGTGCACTTGATGTTTCTTTTTGCTTTTTTTGTGTTAGATTTTTGTCACATCACCTTAGGTTCTATTTGGGAGGTCTCTTGCGATTCCTGGGAATGGAATCTTGTTTTCTAGTATCCATAAAAGTTCTCCTTTTGATCGAGCGTTTGAATCTAATTTGCTTTTGTTTTCTTTTGCAGGTTATTGACTTGAACCATCGCACACGTTAAGGAAATGATGACATCCATGCTGGTGAAAAATTCCATTGAATGTCTTAATGAGCGTTAATCAGGATCACAGCAGCGGACACAGAGGGAGTAGCAGCGAAAGCAGCGTTACCAACGACTATCCTCGCAATCCGGAGCAGCTGGCTGCCAGACAAATGGTGATGTCACCCAGCCGTAGGCCATCGCCACCCAGAGCAGCAACACACCCAATGAACATGCATTTGAGTTCGTTGGCTCATGCACAGATGCAGTTTCAATCGCACTTGCATCAAAAACTGGCCGCAGGCCTACCACCGAACCATCTTAACAATTACTTCCGAAATCCACCGCCTCCGCCGCCACCGCCTCCTTCAAACCAGTCGGGAAATTCCAACTCTCAAGGCGGTGGCAATCCCGGCACCAATCCCCTAAGTCATCTGCAGAACATGCAGCCGTTTGATTTTCGGAAAATCAATACGGCTGCACTTGGAGCCTTTCCGCCAGCAATGATGCATGCAGGAGCTCGCATGAGCCCCGAAATGGCAGCACAACAGCAACATCAGCATCATCTGCAGCAACAGGCACTCGCTCAAGCTCGCAGGCGAATGTCCGAAGAGAAGAATGCCTCAAATCAGTCCTTATTCAATGCGATGGCAATGTCCGGGCATCACTTACCGTTTCATTTGCCACCTCCACCGCCACCACAGTCATCATCGGCAGGAGGTGGACTTACAAACAATCAGGTTGCGGCGATTGCAGCGGCAGCTGCTGCCTCGGGCAATCCAATGCCACACAGCCTGCTAGCCTCGCACTTTCCGGCGATTGGTTTGCAGCGCAACAAGTCGCCCGAGAGCAAAAAGGAGAAGCAGGGTGGTCCTACGGGACCGAATGCTCTAAACCTGAGCAATAGTCGACTAGAAACGAAATCGCCCCAGAACAATCATCACCATCCTCCCCATAACTCCAGTTCTCAGCCGCACCAGCAGCATCAACAGCACCAACAACAGCATCAGCAGCACCAACACCAGAAGCAACAACAGCACCAGCAGCAACTTCAGCATCAGCAAAACCAGCAGCGTATGTCCCGGCTAAGTGCGTCTTCGTTGCCTTCCCACCAAGGTCGGAAAGCCCATTCCCCCGGAGGTAAGCGTCAATGGGGATCTCTGCCAGCAAATCTAGGGACGCAATTTATCAATCCCGTAACGGGTAAGAAACGCGTCCAGTGCAATGTTTGCCTAAAGACATTCTGCGACAAGGGGGCTCTGAAGATCCACTTCTCTGCGGTTCATCTGCGCGAGATGCACAAGTGTACTGTGGATGGTTGTAGCATGATGTTCAGCTCAAGGCGATCCCGCAATCGTCATAGCGCCAATCCAAACCCAAAGCTTCATTCTCCGCATCTGAGAAGAAAAATTTCCCCACATGACGGCCGTAGTGCTCAACCCCATCCCCTGCTGCTGCAGCCTCCAAATGGTCTCATGGCTGGTGCACTTAATCCTCTCAATCCATTTGGAAGCTTTCCACTTCTCACTCCCCCACCAGATATGCGTCATCACCAAATGCCCGGCATGGACCTCAAACACAGTCAAGACTTCCTTCACCGATCATACATGGACAATGCAATGTTGGGACGGTACGACGGTCGAGGTCATCCTGAAGGACTCAAGCAGCACTCGCATCATATGGAAACCCATCCGGAAGATCTTGATGATGACGACGACGATGATGACGATCATGATGATGATCATGTGCTGGATGACGACGACGATGATGATGGGGAAGGAGGAATCGTCGTAGTGGGCGAGGAGTCTGATAATATCCTCGATAAGACCGTTTCGGATGACTATGTGACTGAGGGTGAGGATCAACCGACCGATTTCAGTCTTACCAAAGATTCAAAGTCATCCGATGTGGATTACGATGTGGACAATCATAGCAACACCGACGACTCGCTCAGCATAGCTGACTCGTCTTATGGTGTTGGCAAGGAGGAGTACGACAATTCGATGGCTGCAACTGTCGGAATGAGTGGAGGCGCCGAGAGTGTCGACAGAGAAGCAGGGGCTAATGCAGGTGGAGCTGGGAATAAGCGAAAGCGAAAAAGTCAAAACCCTGTTCGTTGCACTCTGCAGTCCTTGGACAATTCCTGTGATAATTCGTTGGAGGAGTTCGATGTAGCCGATCTCTCTTTGAAACCTCAAGCAGCTCCAATTCCTGAAGCAGACGAAGAGGCTTCTGAAAACCCAACCCTTGATTTGTCGAAGAGACCACGCAAATCGGAAAGTCCAATGTCAGCAACGAACTCGGAAACATCAAAGGTTCTACCATCACCACCGCTCACTCCTTCGACGTCGTTTAATGGCACCGAGAGTGGTAATCAATCGAGGCTAAAGCTGGAAGATGGTGAAACACGTGAAGCTCAAAATCTCACACTTGATCTCTCAGCGAGGAAAAAACCAGCCGACGAGGTTATCAAACAGGAACCCCCAGAAACTGACGAAACCGAAGCCGAAATCGAGACTGGACTAGAAACTGAAATTGAAACAGACGCAGAAACAGTAGTTGTGTCTGAAGTTCCAGTGGTTAAGCAAGAACCCATTGATGAGCAGGTCTTCAACAATAACAACAACAACAACGATGAAAATAAGAACGAACAACACCTGCCAACACCACCACCCGCTCTCTACCCTGGCCCTGGCACGGAATGCGAACAGGAACCACCGAACTACGAGGACTTTATCGAAGAAGAAGATGTACCCATCGATAAGGACAATCCACTGCGGTGCACTGCGTGCGGTCGTGTCTTCCAAAATCACTTCAGTCTTCAAACACATTATCAAAACATCCATCTCAAGCTCCTGCACAAGTGCAACATTGATGGCTGCAATGCTGCTTTCCCTTCAAAGCGAAGTCGAGACCGACACAGTTCTAACTCGAATCTCCACCGGAAGCTTTTGTCCACGGGCAACTCAGATGACAATGGGGACGAAACAACCACTTGCAATAACAACAAGCCTTTTGGTGGCCTGCCTCCGACTATTCAAGCTGAATTCTTGGCCCGTCTTTACGCCGGATCTCATGGCATGCCCACTATGAACTTTGCCGACGCCCTAAAGGGCCATTTCCCGCAGAGCAATGCACCCGGTTTCCCTCCCGAAAGCTGGATGGGCAACGATCCCCGACTATTCCACAACCCCCTTGCGCTATTTCATGGTCTGCCAGGTCTACCAGGCTTCCCACCTCTTTCGGCGCATCTCCTCTCAGCTTCCCCCTTCAATGGCCTTAACTTGTTCAGCCGACGACCATCTTCGGACTCACACTCTCCGCACTCTATAACTTCTCCGCCAGCTGCCTCGCCAGCTAGTGTTACCAATCATCCTCCACTAAGGCAACCCCCAGCTGGCCCATACTCTATGCCACTAGACGAAGATCGCACCTCCCTGTCGCCGGGAAGTCGGGACACCCTCGCATCGAACACCCATCACCCGACTCCTCCCGACCGAGTATCATGACCGTACCCCGAGTTTATGTCGTAGTGGTCCTGGACCTGGTAATCGGGACCGCAATCGGATCATGAATCCTTAATCAATATGGTGCAATAAAGTTAAATCCAACGAGAGGCCGTTTCACAGAATGCTCATCATATCAAACCGCAACGTATCGTAGCTTCTTCCCGTAGAACTAACCTCAATATCCTTCTTGTATTATATAAACCTCTTAGCTAAGAAAAGAATTCGCTGTATAGAAATAAAATCTAAAAAAATAAAAATACTCGTCAGTGTAGTAACCGTTATTTTGTATCCTTAAAATTTGTTTATATTAAATTAAGTATATCCTTTTTAGTTCTTTTTGTGCAAAAATACAATACGTATCTTCAACCTTAAAAGTATTAAACAAAACAAAAATAAAAACTAAACAAAAAGAAAACAAATATTAAGCATACGAATGCATTTCCTGTCATTATGACCCTAATCACATTTATAGATACAAATTAAGATTTTAATTATGTTTTTCACAATTTTTTCAGTTAGGATATTATTATGTATATGTATGTAAGAAATGTTTTATTTGGACCTCATTATATAGTAAAATAAAAATAATAAAAAGAATTTATATATATATACAATTTAAAAAAGAAAATATTAAACAAAAAAAAGTGAGAGATATTTTGACGTTTTACCTACGTTTGTTTTTATGTACGAAAATTAGTTTTTAAAAATATATATATTTTATTTTTAGTTTATGTGTATATTTTTTAAAGCATTCACAATATATTATATTTAATATAAATTCATTGGAATTTATATCGAAAATCCTAGTTAAAATATTTTATGAATTAAATATTAAATTAAATGTATAAGAAAAATAAGAAAGTAACTTATAAATTAAAATTAAAACAAAAGATTAATATTATTATTGAAAATAAGTAAATAAATAAAAATGATTTCAACGAAAAATAATTACAAAGATGTTTTTTAACTGAGCCAAATGTTTATGGGTAAGAATTGGAAAATCTTAATAAACAAATGAAACAAGTAATAACTGATAAGCAAAAAAGCTGATAGACTTGAATTGAGTTTGAAGCTTTTATGCGGGAACGTATATTAACTAAACACTGATTTCTACTAAGGTTTTGTAAAAAATGGTGGGTCTACTGATGAGGTAGTGTTAGATAATACAGTCAGCATACCTTCGTGTGACATAAAAAGTTAAATAAGATGGAGAAACCTGAAAAACTTAAGGGTTTTCTAATAGGCTGCATTTTGAATAGCCAGCTATGTAAGCCGATTTCACTTTTAAAGCCGTCATTTTTGACATAAGGAAGGTAACAACTATTACTAGAAATGTAGGGATAAAATCGAGAACATATTAAAATTTTGAACCGAATTGCCTCTATAACGAAACAATCTTAATTTCTCAGAAATAGTTTACTGACTTTATCATTTTTTGAAAAAGTTTTCACAAGTTGCTATCGAGATATTGTAATAAATCGTTAAGATTTTTCCCTGTAAGATAAGATCTATGCAAATTGGTCAGAGACAATTTAGCCTTTTTTTGACCTGACCCAGAATGTAAGCATTATTAAAAACCGCTTTTTTTATATTCACAAGCACCCTTTATAGGTTATATGTTTATATTTAAAGATCTGAACATCAAAATGGGAGGGAAAAACAGAGTTGGCCAAAGCATTCCACATCCTCGATGTGCGATTTAAGAAAGAATCTCTGTACTTGACAGTACGCCCGAAATTGAGCTCAAGGGTAAACTGATGAGCATTCCTAGAAGTGCGAGTATAACGCCTGAATTGTTTAAGGGGTGGAATGCAACTGGCTAATTCGACAGAACATTGTTTGCAAAAATATCTATAGAATAACGAAAGACATGAAACATTGCGACGGTGTTCTAGCGATGTAAATGTTTTTATTATAGTTCTGTCGCCTACCATTTTTAAAGCCCTTTTTAGAATTCTATCCAAGAGATTTAAACTTGTTTTTGGGTCACCTGGCCAGATATGCGAGTTATATTCAAGCTTTGGACGGATAAAAGCTTTGTAGATTATAGCCAGATCAGAAGGGGTGACAAATTTCTTGCATCTTCGGAGAAATCCTAAGCACCTGGCAGCATTTTTTGCGATATTGAATATGTGATCATCCCATAAGAGGTGATCTGTGATATTCATACCAAGTACTGAAAGTTGATTAGTTTCCTGGATGCAAGTACCGCTCATGGATAGCGGCATCGGGGGTGGGTTACGCTTTAACGACAGGAGACAGCATTGAGTTATCGAAACAATAAATTCTACACGCTTTTTGATTCCCAATTGGACAATGCTGTCAAGATCAGAATTTAATGAGCTTATCATACGCTGCCGTTTAAATTCCACATCCGAAGGACAAGGATGTGAATCTAGAAACGAATATGAAAAGCTGAGGGTACTGTCGTCGGCGAAACAGTTTAATGGATTAGAAGTGACAGACAAAAGATCGTTTATGAATATAAGGAAAAGAGTCGGAGACAAAACGGAGCCCTGGCGTACACCAGCATTTATTTTATGAATTTTAGACTTGAAACCATCCAATACAATTTTGGACGGTTAGAAAGGTAATTTCTAATCCAATGAAGAAGATAATCATCAATACCAAAAGCACGCATTTTCGATAAGAGAGCTTGGTGCCAAACTCTACCAAATGCTTTTGAAATATCAAGTGCAATAATCTTACTTTCTCCAAAACGATGTAAAGATTTGTTCCACTGTTCGGTGAGATGAACCATGAGATCACCAGTGGACATATTGCTACGAAAGCCATACTGTCAGTCATTAAGAATCTTCTGTTCTATAAGATACTTCTAAAGCTGAAAATTAATCAGCGTTTCCATGACCTCAGAAAGAAGGGACGTAAGTGCAATTGGACGATAGTTTGAGGGAGAGGAGGATTCGCCTTTTTTAGGGACGGGCTGGACAAATGCAGTTTTCCAGGACAGATGGAAAAGCTTACGCAGTGGTTTTGCCAGCGTTGAAGAACATCTCTTCAGAACAATAGTGGGAATACTATCCGGGCCAGTGGATTTGTGTATGTCAAGGTCTTTCAGTACTCTTGATTCGTCCCATAGAATCATTTACGCTCTCAAAACAGGAGGACTCATGATACTTTCCGGTAGCGTCGAATTAACAGCAAACTGAGCTACAAGCAAATTGGCTTTATCAATCCAGCTTACATAGGAAGTGTCATTGTGGACGAGCGTTGGAACCGAGGATGACGTGTTTTGTACGTTTTTTACAAATGACCAGACATTTTTACTACCTTTGGGACCTTGTAGTATTGTTTGCCTTAATTTCTGATCACGCAAAAATTTGGTTCGTCGAATATGACCATTAGAGGTCTTTCTAGCTTGTTTAAACTTATTCCGGTTTTCCTCAGTCGGGTTGGCTTTATAACAAGAAACGGAAACTTACATCTCTGAACCTTATAACCTCCTTACAGCTCTAATCAAACCATGAGTTCTCTTTGGGTTTGATAGATTTTACCTTGTTCGGGATAAAATTTCTCATTCCAGAAAGAATTTAATTTGTTACCATTTCTGCGCTGGAATCCACGTCACTATCGAGGAAACATAGTGACCAGTTAAGTGCAACCTTACAAAAATTACTCAACATTTTTATGTATCCACATCTGAATCATTTGTCTGAAACGGTTCAACTAAAATTAGGGCATATTTCACCTAAATACACATTTTGTTTCATATTTTAGTGTTGTTAAAACTTACTTAAGGTAAGGCTATAGTCCTGTGCCAGGTTTTACACTAGAAAAGTTGATTTAAAAATTAAGAGGAAAGTAGCAGGAATTATTATCAAGCTTTTGGAATTCCTTTTATCTAAATCTCAATTTTAGTTTTAAAATTATAATTCGTTAAAAGTAACCATACACATTTATTTTCCTAAAATTATGAAACCTAAAGAGATACAAAAATACATATTAAAAAAATTGTTTTTGAAATGACTTTTCTGGTGATAATATATTATGTTATGATATAACCGTGGTTATAGAAAATTACAATTTTGTTAGACAACACATGTTAAAAATAACTGGTTTTAAAATAATTTTGTTTATATATAAATATAACCAAGTTAAAAAATAACCCAGGTTAATAAATAACCCGGGTTAAAAAACTATTGTGGTTAAAAACAATAGCCGTATGTAAAAAAACTTGGTTAAAAAATAACAGTAGGTATGAAATAACCGTGCTTAATGATAACAGTGCAGTGGTTAATACCCCTATTATGATTGGCGAATCGAACGTTCGAAGTGTTTTCATTAGCGAACTAACACATTCGATATATTTACTTCGGTTGGCGAATTTTATAATTCGAGTTCGAAATTCAGTGCTACCATACAAAAACAAAATAACAGACCTAAATAAACTTCAACTCATAAAATTTCAAAAAAAAAAAACTGTTGTGCTCATTAATTGATAATTTTTATATTGATTTAATAAAATTACAAAATAAACCAAAATGATAAGCAACATATATATATTTGATTTTTGGAGAAAACGAAAATTACAGAAAAAAAGTAAAGAATGCTTCGACTGCGCAAGAATATTCGAGACAACTCTAATGTCTTGGAAATCCCTAATCATCTGTAAGTAAAAATATATTTTGTGTCAGTTCTTTTAATTCTAATTAATTCCTTAAGTTTCAGATCATAATATTATGATCTATTTTGACTTCGAAGCTTAAATGTTTATCTGTTGAAAGTTGTTTTTATTTTTTTGTAAGCTCAATACAGCTATCCAACTCGTTCAACAAGGTATCTAAAAATCCACCTATCCAAGATACCCTATCCAACACGAGATTGAAAGCAGCCATGGAAGACAAATTATGTCCAACCTGGATCAGTCTCAACATGTCATCTGATGAAAAACAAAACGCACCCAACCTTTTTTTTTAACGGCCAGGTTACCAGGAGTAATTAGATGTGCTGACATAACCCATATAAGGATCGTTTCTCCGATTAAGTCGCGTCATCAGTATCCTAACAGAAAAGGATATTACAGTTTAAACGCAATGATAGTAAGTTTTATCCCTGAGAGTAGATTTTGGTTTTTAATTCAAGTTTTTAAGGCGTGTGACCATAAAATGTGTATTTGTTATGTTAACGCAAGATATCCTGGAACGACCCATGATTCCTTTGTATGGAACTGCAGTAATCTTAAGTCGTGGTACCAAAGAGGAGAAGTTTCAATGTTCCTTGGTAGTACTTATGTTTTTATTCCGTCATTCAATAATATTTCTTAATTTTAAGAGACGCCCGGTTACCCACTATCGTCTTTTTTGCTCTCTCCTTTCAAAAACGTGAGGTTCAAGGCAGTCTTTATTCAATAAGCAACACGCCGAAGGCAGAAATATAATAGAAAGGACTATTGGAGTTCTTGAGAGTCGATTTCGCTGTCTTTTAAACGAAAGGAAAATGCATTAAGCTTTATCGGCTTTACCAGTCTTATTCATTGGGCACTTCAATGTCTTGTAAGCCGATTAATAAGTCATCTGAAATTTGGCAAGATGAACCAAAGCACGTACCTTCTGGCCTTACAGCTTGCTCAAGTCCAACCAGCTGAACCACAGCTCGGTCCAAAGGAGTTAAGAAAACTTAAGAGTATTTCCCGACAATAGAATGGGACCAATCTTCGAAAACTGTATGACATTTAAGTCGAATCAACGGTTCCCAATTCACCAACGGTAATACAAATTTCTCACTTTCACACGTTTATTCATTCGACTCTCCAATGGTCATAGGGGTATAAGAGATAACCTAGTTTAATAGATAAATTAGGGTCAAAAATACCCATAATGAAAAATACCGTTATAAACCGTGTCTTAAAATTAGGTCAAAAAAATCTAGAAGAAATATCTCTCGGTAAAAAGTAACCGAGTTATAAATAACATATGGACATTTTTAAATCTTTTATTTTTCAAAGGCTTATTTTTAACATCGGTTATCTTTTTACCTCGGTTATTTTTAAGTCTGGGTTATTTTTAAACCTCGTTTGTTTTTTAACCTGGGTTATTTTCGAACTAAAAGTTATATTTTATTCCGAACTATTTCCTTGCTAAGGTTATAATTTAACCAAGTTGATTTCTTAACCCAGGTTCTTCAAAGCATTTATTTTTTAACGTAGATTATTTTTTAAGCAAGGTTTTTTTTATCCTGTATAGGTACTTAAAGGATTATTAATATTCTTAACATGTTTAAAGTTTAAACACAGAGCATACTTAGCATAAGAGCATAAAAGGAAATACCGGTACACTTTGGCCTTAAAGTTTTGAATATAAAAATGTTAGTGAAAACAGAGTTAGGTGAAGTATTCGACATTTTTTATGTACAAATTCGTGCGAGAATTTTTTAACCGTAACAGTACGTCCGGGGCGTAAAAATATGGCTTATTCAACACAACACTTTTTAAAAAATATCAATAGAACAACGAAAGGCACGAAACATTGTGGCGGTGGTTGAGAGACGTAATTGTTTCGGTTATAGTTTTAGCCTATCATTGCAAAGCCCTTTTAAAAGATTTAAACTTATTTTAGGGTCACCTGTCCAAATATATGAGTCATATTCAAGTTATGGACAAATGAAGGCGAGATCAGAAGGAGTAAACATTTTGTTGGCAATATCGACTATGTGATCATTCCATAAAAGGTGATATTATGATAAACGTGTGGTAAAGTTAATTAGTTTCCTGGATGCAAGTGCCACTCATGTATAGCAACATCGGGCGTTTGTTGATCATTTTCAGTAAGATATCTATCAAATGCATTTGAAAAATCAAGTGCAATAATCTTACTATTTCCAAAACGATATTACTATTTTTTGTACTGTTCGATTTTAGATAAACCATCAAATCACCGGTGGACCTATTGCTACGAAAGTCATCCTGCCGCTCTTTAGTTCGTCAAGATATTTCTTAAGTGGAGAGTTAGCGTTTCCATGGCCAAAGGCATGTGCCTTTTGGCAAAACTTTGACGTTGAGGAGGATTCGGCTTTTAACGAGCTAGTGTTTCGCTTGCAAGTACGCAATATACTGGAATAAACACATTAGAAAACAATTAAAAAATGGCAACAAAACTATTTTTACAAATATTTTTAGTAAAATAATTTGTCATGTTTTGATAAGTACTTTTTTAAAGAGTCCCATTCTAAAAAAAAAACGGACCAATCCTGTGAATTTTCTTTATTCTATAATGTAGTGTTTTATTTTTAATGTAATTCTTTATAATCCGTTAATGGGACCGAAAAAAGATAGCAATATAAATCATTGAAACCAGTCCAATCGTTTTCGACGTAAAGGGATTGATATAGGCACGATTCATTGTAAGTTATTTTACTTTAAGTTGGTTTGTAAAAACTTTGCTCTTAATTTAATGAAATAACAAGACACAATTAAAAAAAATACTCTTCAATAACATAATAAAGCATTTTAATAAATTATGGAAACAAACTTATCTAAAAATTAAAACGCTTATAAATACATCCCTTCTACATCCACGCATTCCTGAGAATGTTGTCCATTTAAATTCTCTTCGATTTTGACCTTGACTGCTCCTCAAATGGTCCATCCACTTAGTCCAATTTTGGCATACTCTTTCCAACATTTCCGCCGGTATCTCATGAATAAATGCTTCAATGTTGTCCTCCTATTCCTATGCGTCAATTGAAGCGGGCTTGTCTGTATTAACGTGAGCTTTAACATAGCTACACAAAAAATAGTCCAAAGGCGTTAAAATTGCACGGTCTAGGCGGCCAATTGACCGGTCCCGAACGGGAAATAAAATGTTCACCAAACTCGCCTCTTAATAAGTCCATTTTTGGGCGTGCTGTGTGGTACCGTCTTGTTAAAACTACATGTCGTGCAAGTCAAGCTCTTGCATTTTGGGCAAAAAAGTTTGGATGTCATCTCACGGTAGCACTCACCATTCACAGCTACGTTATGATTCGCATCGTCTTTGAAGAAGTACGGTCCAATGATGTAACCAACTTCAACGAAGAAAGGAAAGTTAAAAAGAGTGATATGTAATTGTAAATTATGTATTTATTTGAATTTATAATTTTATGTATAGATCTATTACTCTCTGACTCTCCTTTACATTAAGGTTATACTATGAGCATGCGTCGGGTGTAGGTACCTGAGTTTTAAGTTTGAATGATGTGAGTCAGTGAGGTTTAGATCAAGGTACTGCAAACATTAAGATTACTAATAAAACTTAAACAGAAATTATAACGAAACACGAAATGTTTTTTTTTATTAAGAACATATTAAAGAGAACAAATAATAAGATAGGGAAGTGAAACTTGTGGTGAACAAATTAAATATAATAAAAATAAAAAGGGTCTAGTGACTTACAAATCAAAACCTATCCAGTGTGCGAGTAATGGAGGGGACCTACAGTTTAAAGCCGAGTCTGAACGGCTGGTTTGAGAAAGCGTTTTTCATTACAAGAATTTTTCTTGGAGGATTTGTCAATTCCTCACAAGAGGCCCAGGCAGGGATTGAACCCAAGACCTCTGGCGTGACAGTCCAACGAGCTAACTATCACGCAACGGGTGAACAAATTGTTAAAAGCAAAAAAGGATTTTTTTATATTGGTATTTCATATTTTTTAAATCAAGAAGTGTACAGTACACGTTTTTGTGAACAAAGGGTTTTTCAAATAAAAAAGTTTGTACACTTAGAATACAACGTATTTAATATAACCTAGAGTTTATGTTGCAAGGATTCATATTCAAATTTTATATCCAAGCTTGATGCAATATTTATGAACGTCATTTTAAGACCATGATTTAAAAAAATATTTCACAGATCAAACAAATGAGTTTTTTTATAATTTTTCTCATTTAAATCAAAGCTCCATAGCCCGAGGCGACAACGCGTGTTTCCTAAGTTTTGATCTTTCGCCCATCGATCTTTGCTATAACCTTCTGATAAATAACCTTAAGCATTGTTCTCCCCTTTTCGCATATAACCATAACCCAATGTTACAAAAACAATCCAACATCAACCCAACTCGGTGATGGTCTTAGTATATGTCAAAATCTAAGTCAACCGTTCGTCTTGGACGTCTTGAAAAATCTCAATCCATCACGAAGGTTGCTCTCCTTTTCAATTGTAGCATTAGGTTAGGTACATATTTATTTTATTGCCAAAGTATCTCAATTCCACCAACATCCATCGCCATCTGCTCCAGATCTTTCATATAGCACCTAATCCGGATCATCAACCATCATCAGAGTCACTATCGCAAACAAATATACCATCAGATACCTGTGTATGTAATGAACCAACATAGACTTTAACATGAAACTTTTAAATGAGCAAATAATAGTGCAACTTACAAAGAAACTCTTAAAAGTTAAAAAATACAAGAAAACAAGAATGACATAATCTTTGCCATCATCATCATTGCCATTATTGAAGTCTACATCTGACCCATTGTAATATCTACGCGGTATATCTCGATAAAACGTAAATTTTGAAATCCTATCCGCGGGCTGTAAGATATAGTTTCCATAGTCAATCTGCGTTCGGGTACACGCTCTCCATTACAAATCAGATCTAAGCCAAAGCTGAGGCGAGTTTCTCAATCGAACTTCATTCATACAGGTGTGGCTGCTCGTACTGGCCACCAGAGTGCGGTGGTGCTGAGTTGTTTTGAATTAAGTACCTCTACCTACCAACTTGCCTTTAACTATCTGCATTTGTGCGATTGTTGTGTATAGACAAAACCAGAAAAGAGCTCAAACTACAAGCCAGAGCACAGCCTAGGGCCTTAACCGAAGACGTATCTATCGTAGGTAGGTTAGGTTATAGAGTTACATATCTTTCATGAATCTAGGTTTGAAATATCAACTTAAAGTTATGAAGACACAAACAGACTTTAGTCAGACCATTTTGATGACGTTTTCCAATTAGCAAATAACTGTAGGTAGGTTAAGATACACAAAAAGGAGCAAAAACGAAAAACAGGTAGTAGGTATCTGGCTGAGGAGAAGCCATTTTTATGTCCATTTGCACCTGTGTTTGGTGTAGGTGGAGCTTTTTGCCGTTAACTATAGAAATAAATACACCAAAGTGCCACGCCTCGAAGGACATTGAACTCTCTCGTAAAAGGACATTATTGTTAGGAAGGTATAGGTATTGGTATAGTCCTGCTTTGCACCATCAACATAGATATTCAAACCCCTCTAGCTCCATGCCATGGTCAAATTGTGTGACTTTTTCACCTGTGTCGAGTTAGGGTGTGTGGGGGCATTATATACCTATAACCGACTTTCATCTATTCAACTACCAACACAAAGAAAACCAAACTCTATGATGACATTTGAATAGTCTCTCAAGCTAGAGCGCAGTAGCATTTTATTTGGTTGGGTGGGTTTGTTGCATAAAATGCATTCTGCACCTGCAGCCAAGAGTCTTGTTGCAGGTATACTGTTTATAGTATATCTTTGTAAGTTTACACAAAAAGGAATTGCGAATCCTTTGAAGCTGCAGAATGTGAGATTGGATGATGCTGGGGCTAAATAGGAGAAAAAAAAGTCAAAAGTCTTTTCAAAAGGATATTTCTCTGAAGTGCACCATCGAGATGTTTTGAAAGGAGTATAGTTGGAAGTTCTGTTAGGGGCGAGTTGACAAGGTACAGTATATTTACATACAGCATACAACTATATAGATATCTATGCATGAACAAGAATAATGTCCTTTCTGTAAATGCAATTACGTTAATGGAAAGATAGATAGGTACATATAGCTACAGAATTCTGCAGTATCTTTTGTTATTAAAAAACAGGTGTAAGCAAGTTTTACTATACGATCGTTAGACATACAAATATATGCAGTTATATTTGTTTTTATAATATATAATATGTATATATATTTACCTTTAATGAAGAACAAAAATTCACATTGTAGATACATATTTGATTATTTACATATTGCATACATATTTAAAATTGAAGATTTTATTATTATATATTATAATATAATTATATTATAAAATATAACATACCCAAAAGATAAAACAGATGGTTGCTGAATTAAATAACCTGGCTCAGCTGGTTGACGAGCTAACTAGGATTCCTGACGTTGCGAGCCAATCCGCTAACACTCAAGACTTCTTTTTTATCTCTGATTGCAATAAATATGCGGTCAAGGTATTATCGTTTTTAGACCCATAAGACCATTGTACAATGTAGCAGTATTAGAGCCAACTCAACTTTTTCAGGAATTTTAACTTATCATTATGCTTCCTCGATAGTGAAGTGGATTTAAGTGAAAATATAATTAGAAATCTAATTCTTTCTAAAAAATGTTTGTATCTGTTCAAATCTATTAGACCCAAGGAGTAAAAAGATTATTAAAATATGTTAAGCACGATGTAAAAAAAATCGTATGACAAAGCATTACCTTGTCTAAAACCTTTTTTAACATCGAAAGGTTCTGTTATGTAGTGTCCAACCTTTATGGAGCAGCGTGAATTCTCCATGGTCATCCTGCACAACCGGACGATTTTGGTAGGGATGCCAAAACTAGACATGGCTCTATACAGCTCGTCCCTGTAGTTGCTGTCATATGCGGCCTTGAAATTGATGAAAAGATAGTGGGTGTCGATTTGGTGTTCTTGAGTTTTTTCCAGGATCTGCCGTAATGTGAATATTTGATCGACTGTGGACTTTCCTGGTCTAAAACCACACTGATAAGGACCTATCAGGTTGTTGTTGATAGGCTTTCGACGTTCTCATATTACTGCAGGGGAGATTTTATAAGCAATGTTAAGTAGACTGATTCCTCTATAGTTGGTGCAGTTGCCATTCATCGAGCATGCTTTCTTCCGACCTTATCTTACAGATTAGTTGGTGCATGATCCCAACCAAATTATCTCCGGCTGCTTTAAAGATCTCGGCATTCAAGCCATCCGATCCAGCGGCTTTTTTAGACTTCAGCTTAGATATGGCAACCTTTACTTCGTCTAAGTCCGGAGGACGGGATTGTTGGCTTTCGTCGTGTGTGTTGAATTTTACTTGTTACTTGTAACTCGGTCGGAAAAGGATTTGGCGATCTCTGGCGATTGTAGCCGTTCGACGTTGTACCTTCTCCTAGCAACCCCCTGTTTTGCCTTGGGTCTGGAAATCCAAAGTGCTACCTTGGCTACAACGAGGTAGTGGTCCTAGTAGATGTTAGCTCCTCGGAAAGTTCGGACATCCATGATGCTGGAAGCGTGTCTGGCGTCGATCGCAATATGGTCAATCTGGTTGACGGTATATTGATCTGGAGAAGTCCAAGTTCCTTTGTAGATGTTGAGGTGTGGACAACGCGTACTGGCTACCATGACGTTTCGCCCCGCAGCAAAATCTATGAGTCTGAATCCGTTGTCGGAAGTGTTGTCTTGCAGGCTGTTCTTCCCGATTATTTCACCAAAGATGTCTTCTCTTCCTAGCTTGGCATAAAAATCGGCCAGGACAATTTTAATATCGTAGCTAGGACAGTGCTCATATCTTTTGTCTAAGAGCTCGAAGGACTTATCTTTGGTGTTGTCATCTTTCTCTTCTGTGGGGGCGTGCGTGAATATGAGGCTAAAGTTGCCAAATTGAGTCTTGATGCGTATGGTCATGAGGCGCTCATTGCCACATCCAAATAAGCGCTGTTGGTTTTCGGGGTAGCAGTCACAATAGTGCCCGGCCTCTCTTTGCCCGGCCCATCCTATCCTATATCCTGTATGGCGGTTATGTCTGCTGTATAGCAGTCTAGGGCCTTCGCTAATTCTTCTGCTGCACGTGGTTTTTTAAGGGACGCAACATTCCACCTGCATATCCGAAGTTCGTTGTCCTTAATTCGTTTGCGTAGGTTGTCAATAGTAAATCCGTTTGGATCTGAGGCTTGTTGGCTTTTCGCAATTATGACGATTTTACGTGGCCAGGAAGTCACCCCGACGGCACAACCCCCAGATCCTTAGTATAACTTCAAGGACAGGGAGCCGGATAAAGAACTGAAATATATAGGCCTGGGCTCCGAATAATTCGTAGAAGACCTGTAAGGTCTTCACTAAGTAGTTTAACCTTACTGGAACTGTAGACGACACCGTTGATTCTTCTCGGGAATTCCTCCGCTGCCGTCTCGATAAGGAGAGGTGCCTAATTGGAAACACCTCTCCCCCACTGTCGTTTGCTGCCCCAACAACTTTTCGCTAGGGTTGGAACCCAATCTCCTATTGAGGTACTAGGCACCCGATGTTCACCACGGGGAGGTGAGAGTAGGAGTTGATAGACAGAGGTGGGTTTTGAGAAAAAACCTGTGGAAGCTTAAATGCATATGTATACCATTTGAACAAACAAGTATTTCCAACATGAAAATAGCAAACAAAAATCACAGAAAATGCTTGGATTCGTTTCCGAGGAATCTCTTCTTCGTTGGTTTGTTTTTGAATAAAATTTTTCGAATTGTCTTTTAACCTAATATACTGTTACCATACTGATATATTTTCATAAAACTTAGCAGTTTTTCGTTAGCATCGTATGAACTTATAACTCGTACATAAATATAAGTTGAAGTTATTAAAAGTGGTTAAGTAAGAGTTTTTATTTTTAAAAACACTGATTACTTCAAATTCGTGCCCGTCTGTGGATATTTCTTAAAGATTTACAAAATATTATTTCAAAATTTTGTGCCTTTTGTTCTCAAAACACTTGAGTTGTTAACCATTTTTTATGAGTTTTAAGTTGATTTTGTAGCTTTTAATTTTTGGTTGGTTGTAAATTGGATTCTTATACAAAAAAAAACTTTAAGGTGACAAAAATATTTTGCAGTTGATAAAATAAGTTTGATTTTAGTATGTTGTTTAATTGCTGAGATATTTTAGTAGTAATATTTGATATTTGAGTTGAGAATTAGTTTTAACCAATTTTGCGTCCTAATTTTTGTAACTTTGTATTTAAAGAAGACACGGTTTACGGATTGTTGAAAAAGAATGTTTATTTAGGGTTTTTGAATTGGCGCTCAAATTTTAGAGCCATACACAATGTCGTTTGTTCGCTGACTGGGCTTCGAATCGTTTAGAGGATGACCCCAATTTTGACCAAAAAATCATCTTAAGTGACGCGGTGCATTTTTGGTTGATTGGCTGTGTTAACAAGCTGAATTGTCGTATATAGAATGAGACCAACCTACGCGAGGTTCACCAGGTGATACTGCATCCTCAAAAAGGTAACGTTTAGTGCAGATTTTCGGCCTGCGGCGTAATTGGTCCGTATATTTTTGAAAACGACTTAAGTGAGGCGATCACCGTTAACAGTGCTTCAAAACGATGTTAAATTATTTTGTATGGAACAAATTGAACAATATGGACCTAGACGAGATATTGTGTTTCCAGCATGACGGCGCTACGTGCCACACAGGAAACGCCATTCCATTAAATTTTAACATCTACCCGCCCTTATGAAAAAACCCCTTTACTTGAGTCGTTAACCATTTTTTATGAGTGTTTAGTTAATTTTGTAGGTTCTGGATTTAGATTGGTTGTTAATTGGATTTTTCAAAAAAAAAAATAATTTAAGTTGATAACAATATTTGCATATGATAAAATAATTTAATTTCAGTAAATGTGTCTATATTTCGGAAATATTTAGGTCTTGATTCGTAAAATTCTAGTGTATATTTGTAATTAAAATAAGTTTTAAGAAGAAAGTTGTTATATTATAAAACCAATTCAATACCTTTAATAGTTCCTAAAATATTCCAATCGAAAATAAATATCTACCAACTTCTAGTAAGATTTTATTAGGCAATTATTTTTTGGAAGAAAAACAGTTGCTTCTAATGATTGTTGAGACTTGAGATATAACCAACGAAAAATGGTATCCCAATTGTATGTACACATGCACAGACGGACATTGCTCTAAAAACCTTTTATATATAAACCACGAGAAATGTCAACATTTTAAATTTGACAAACTAGAGTAACAAGTATTCAGATTATATCTTCAAGAATCGCATTTTATAATTCTTGGTTAAAAAAAGTTAGCCATCCAATTAAATTTCACAGTTTATGGTCAGACAGACAGAAAACATACTATATTTTGATCTTGTTACAGAATAATTGAAAATATTTGTCAAAAGCTCTAAAATCGATTCGAAAAGTTCATAAAATTTCGATTTTTCTGTGAAAAAAATTCAGATCTTGTTAGACGATTCTTATTACTTTGAAATGAAATAAATTAGGTAGTTTCTTATATATCAAATGTCTTGACATAAGAGAAATCCCTGAGAAAACAAATGCACTCCAGAGGCCAGAACACACTCTAATACCAACCTTTTCCAAACCAATATTTGTCTGCATTCGATTTCGCAATCTAAAGCCTGATATATTAAGCACCTTATATTCACTTATATTGCTGACCAAATAATGTTATTTCTTGATATTATGGTATGGTATTGTTTTACATGTAAAATTTTGGTAATTTGGATATTAAGGCTTTCAAAAAGCTCAGCTACTTTAATAATAACAGTAGTCGAACAAACAAAACAAAACTTTCTTAAAGGTTTAACTTATTTTGAGTTCGAATCTATCTTTTAAATTTTTTTTATAACATCAGGTTTTTAAAATTTGGAATTTTTAAAATGTTAAAGACAACCACAACATACATATGTACAATAATTTTTATAACAATTTTGCAGAGAACAAATCTTTATATCATACACATAGCTACAATCGGTTTAGTATTTTACTTAGTTTCTGGAAATTCAGATTTGTTTTATAAGTCTTTGTTTGACTTTATATGGGTAAAGTTTTGTTCAAACTTTGTATTAAATGCTTTTATAGTTTCGAAAATATATTTTGGAGATAGTTTTAAGTGTTGTTTGCAAATTCAACATTTAAAAACTCCTATTTTCACCATTATACTCGTATTTACTTACTTTACTTTAGTTAGCGCTACAGCGCATATTGCTCCTGGGCCTCAAGTAACAACTTTCACCAGTTTACTCGATTTCTAGCTAACAGCCTTCAGTTTCGAATACCAAGTTGATGTGCATCGGCCTCAACCTGATCACTCCACCGGAGTGCCTCTGCTTCTTGTTTCCCCAGACTTTGCGTTAAATACGTTATTACCTGGAACTTCGATGTTCATTCGCTCGACATGCCCTAGCCATGTTAAGCGTTGAACACCCATTTTTTTTACCAGTGGCATGTCGCTGTACAGCTCGTATAACTCATGATAGTATCTTTGCCGCCAGATGTTGCCTTGCCTGTCGACAAAAACCGGACCATAGATCGTACGCAGAACTTTACTCTCGAAGATACCAAGAGATCCTTTATCCGTCTGGAAGAGTCTCCATGATTTTGCACCATACAGCAAGACTTGGATGATTAAACTTTTGTACAGTGTCTCTTTGGTACTTCGCGATAGGGCCTAATTCCTCAACTGCTTGCTAAGGCCAATAAAACAGCGAATAACAAGTGTAATTCTACGTTTCATCTCCGATTTTAATTCATTTGCAGAATTAACAGCAGTGCCCAGATAAACAAATTCGTTTACCACCTCGAGGTTATAAATGTCAATTCTTACATTTCGACCGAGTCTACAGTGTGAATTGACTCTATTTGACGAAAGTTCTTCGCTTTGTCCTCGTTGATGTTAAGACCCATTTTCTTCGCCTCAGACTCGATATTAGAGAAGGCACCCGCCACTGCTCGTCGTGTCATCTGCATATCCAAGATATTGTGTGATTTTTGAAAGATGGTGCCACTTGAATTATCGTTGGTGTTGCTCACAACTCTTTCAAAAACAATATTGACGAACTCCTCTGGTGGTTTCGAAGGTTTCAGTTATTTTCGAAGGTTTCGGGCGAGTCTCTTTCACCATTGTATTTATATGTTTTAATATTTTTCAAAAACTTGATATAATAGAGTTGTTAAGACGATAGATTTAGAAAAAAAATGACAAAAACTACTTTCAAAATGTTTTGTTTTGCGGTTTGTTGAAAACTGTTTTAGTACAAATGACTTAGTGTTCCTTAAAGCCTTTCAGGTGGAATCAAACAAATTATGAAAATTTATTAAAAACCTTTTCATAATTAAAAAACGTATTTTCACTGATTACAATTGCTACCAAAAATAGTTTAATTATGATATGGGTTGATATTTGGAAAGTGGTTAAACGCTTTTTTTCTACCAGCTACTCGTAAAATATTGCCATATTGACAGCCCGAAAAAAAACGAAGCGATACAAGTTCGAAAGCTCTTACTTGATTTCACTTCTTCGACAACTGTGATGATTCAAGTGAACTGAATCAATTGCTGAGCCCTAATAGCACTGGTCGTTTAAAAATTAAAGTAACTCATAAATATCAGTTAAAAGGATAATTTTTGGTATCAGAGTTACATTGGTTTTTGTTATTGGTCGTAATAGTTACCGTAAGTCAATTAAAAGTTTCTATAATATCACTTTTTTAATTTCACCTTTTTTTAACAACTATAAGCCATAATTTCTGCATACATATTTACGTAAAATTATATATTACTGAAGCCTGTGGTTTGTACTGAAAAAACATCATTAGGGTTTGATTTTGGTAATACTCGTATATACATATATTGGGTTTTTATACATTCAGTATTTAAGGAAAATTACAACTTAACTCTAACTTTTATGGTTATTAAAAATCAGTATCCTGTGCGAAAACATAAATATCCATACGAATCTCCTTGAGCCTAATATCATTTAAGTATGGTACCACATTTCGACCATATATTACAATAAAAACACTTTATAAATTACCTTCATGATTAGTAAGTACCCTGGGTTAGTGAGTATAGGTACTTACATATGTATTTCTCTAATTGGATTAAAAATATCCTTAAGGTCAGTGCAAAGAACATACAAAACCTCAAAGCGTCAAATATTGATTTTTGTTGTATGTGTCTAATTGTATATGTAGTGTCATTTCGATTAATTCCAAAATTGATTCGCAGAAAATCCAAAACCAAAACCAATTTAAATTCAAAATGCCTGTTTTGTTATAATTACGTACTAATGCCTATATGATTAAGATTAAAAAACAAATTAAGCGGTGCGAAAAACTTTTCTATTTTACTGCTAAAGGAATTTTTTTTTAAACAACATAAACATTAGGCTGGTATATTATGGAGTTGCATTCAGGCTCTTATCTTTATAAATACAGTTAATATAAACTCTGCCTAAAGTGTAACTTCTAGGCTCTATCTAGTTAAAAAGAACCCAAACATCACATCAAGCATTGCAATTAAATGCGAAATTGCAACCAGTAGTTTTTCTGTTGTACGACTCTAACTCCTTAGGCCGTATTTTTGTGTGTACATACACTCTGAGTCAATGGATTTGGGATGTGGCAAGTATTGCATTTTTACAAAACTTCGAACTTGAGCATTTCATCAATCATTATGATGATAGAGAAATAGAAAACTGGGTGCGGTGTTTCCGTCCGTCTTCCATCCTTGAAGCCTGAACTATTGAGTCAATTGATTTCAAACTTGGCTTTAAGCAGATAAGGTATTTTTTTTCATTTATCCATACATTTCCGATCTTTTTAAGGACCAAACCCTCTTAGGGCAATACTTATGGAGTAGCGTTGAATAGATTCTATCCTATTTTTTCGGATCTCTTAAAAAGTAGTCCATACCTAGGACGCGTTCTCATTTAATAATCAATCGAACTAATAATACGTTTTTTAGAGAAAGTCATTAAATGAATAAATTGTGTGGCGCAACAGTCCGTTGAGAACTAGAACCCAGTCAAGATGCATTACACGTGAAAGAAACTTTAGATGGCATAGGCAGGGATCGAACCCAAGACCTTTGGCATGACAGTGCAACGCACTGACCATCACGCTAGGGGTACTACGGAAAGTCATTAAATATCATTTTATTGTGGGAAGGAGTTGTAATCGATCGCTTAGAGATTTTATGTTTTTGCCGATTTTCGTATCATCCTCATGTATTAAGATGTTACGTCCGTACACAAAAGGGTACGTCATTGATACTAAGATAAGGAGTAGAGGTCCTGAATAACTACCCTGTGGAACCCCTTATTTTTCAATGAAAGGGTTGGAGAAATAACTTCTGAATTTTACTTGATAAGACCTTCATATTTTTATGGTAAGAAGAAATCCATGTGATAAATTGAGGAGGAAATATGGTAATATCATTGGAAAGTTGTTTAAAAGTTTTAGAATAATCAGCGTAAACACAATCGAGCTCTTGGCCAATTTCTAGAGTATTTAAGCGCACTTATGCAAAAATTCAAGTTATTGGTTACATTTGATATTCTTGCAGTTAAAATTTCAAACCCAACTTTTTCGAAACAATGAGTGAAATGTGATGATAGGAGATACTTTAGGCGCCAAGATGATATGAGATATTAAAAAATGACAATAACAATACTTTGACAGCTGCTGGAGACATAATAAATGCTTTCAGCGATGCAGATGGTAATTCTTAACAAAACCACATCAAAAAGTGATTTTCGCAAAAAATGTTTGTTAGGAAAATGTTTCATAGTTAACCGTCGATATTTAACTTTTAATTACATATTTTCAATAATAAGTGCAGTTCTGAAAAAAATATGTTTCGGACAACCCGCAAGCTTTCGCAAATGATGGACAAATTATTTTCTGCGAAATTTGTAGCAAAGGTGTCTCCTATGATAAAAAGTTGCAAGTTGACCATCGACACCTTAAATCTATTTTTTTTTTTACATATTCACAAGCACTCAAATGGTTATTAGTACCCTTTATATGTTTATATTTAAACACAGTGCGAGCGTTAGGAAAATAGGGAAGGATTTAAAAGGAGATACCGGTGCACATTGGTCTTAAAGTTCTGAACATCAAAATGGGAGGGAAAAACAGAGTTGGTCAAGGCATTCCACATTCACGATGTGCGATTTAAGAAAGAATCTCTGTACTTGACAGTACGCCCGAAATTGAGCTCAAGGGTAAACTGATGAGCATTCCTAGAAGTGCGAGTATTACGGCTGAATTGTTTAAGGGGTGGAATGCAACTGGCTAATTCGACAGAACATTGTTTGTAAAAATATCTATAAAATAACGAAAGGCATGAAACATTGCGACGGTGTTCTAACGATGTAAATGTTTCGATTATAGTTCTGTCGCCTGTCAGATATGCGAATTATATTCAAGCTTTGGACGGATAAAAGCTTGGTAGATTATAGCCAGATCAGAAGGGGTGAAAAATTTCTTGCATCTTCGGGGAAATCCTAAGCACCTGGCAGCATTTTCTGCGATATAGAATATGTGATCATTCCATAAGAGGTGATCTGTGATATTCATACCGAAGTACTGAAAGTTGATTAGTTTCCTGGATGCAAGTGCCACTCATAGATAGTGGCATCGGGGGTGGGTTACGCTTTAACTACAGGAGACAGCATTGAGTTATAGAAACATTAAATTCTACACGCTTTTTGATTCCCCATTGGACAATGCTGTCAAGATCAGAATTTAATGAGCTTATCATACGCTGCCGTTTAAATTCCACATTCGAAGGACAAGGATGTGAATCTAGAAACGAATATGAAAAGCTGAGGGTACTGTCGTCGGCGAAACAGTTTAATGGATTAGAAGTGACAGACAAAAGATCGTTTATGAATATAAGGAAGAGAGTCGGAGACAAAACGGAGCCCTGGGGTACACCAGCATTTATTTTATGAATTTCAGACTTGAAACCATCCAATACAACTTGTATTGAACGGTTAGAAAGGTAATTTCTAATTCAACGAAGAAGAGATTCATCAATACCAAAAGCTCGCATTTTCGAAAAGAGAGCTTGGTGCCAAACTCTATCAAATTCTTTTGAAATATCAAGTGCAATAATCTTACTTATGAGACATTCTATCGAAACTTTCGAATTCTACGAACTCGACGGAACTCCTTTCGTTTCAAAACATACGAAGTAATTTTAATATGGATATGTGTGAGGCATTTATTGCAGCTGTTATTCCGTTAAATAAACTCAATAATCCCAGTTCGAGATAATTTTTGTTTGAATATACCAAAGAAATCGTGCCAGATTTTTCAACATTGGAAGTCTACATTAATAAAAAGGAAATTTTACTAACGGACACAATAAAATCCGACTTAAGAGACGAATATGTATATGAATTACAATTGATAAAACCACAGACATTCAATGAAGTTTTGTGGCGGGTGTGGTAAGCTAAAACGAAGATTTACTCAAAAAAGTAGTGATAAATTTTGTCGTGTTGCAGAAAACAAACCATTCCACGGTTGCCCAAATAGTTGACGAATCTTTCAATTATTTTGGCATAGAACGAAACAAATTACTTCTGTTATTAACTGTTGCCGCTTAATACATGGTAAAGGCCGCACGTGGATTAAAAATTTTAATCCGAAATCGATTCACGTAACGTCCCATATCACAAAAAAAAAACATGCATTACATAGATTGGCAGAACAGATAAGAAGTAATTTTAAAAATGTAGATCTTTTAATCTCCAGTGGAAAAACAAAATATTATTAAAAGCACCATCTGGCATTGCGCATTTTAATACAAGGTGTCCCTTGATTCCTTTTGCTCCACAGCCAATTTTCATCAGCTGCGGAACTTGGTTCGAAGCTGTAGCTTACTACGCCAAAAACTTTGAAGAATTTGAAGATGTTGTCAATGGGTTTGATGATTCGGATGCCTTTGACATTAAAAACACAAAAGAGGCATTGAAGAAACCTTCTTTAAAGAGTGAAATTATTTTCATAAATTCGGGCTATATTTTCTTGTGCGATGTAATTGTACAGCTCGAGGGAAAATATTTCTCAAAAAACAATTAGATCTTATTGAAATAGTTGTTTCTAAGATTGGTGCAGTTCAAGGGTCTTTTGGTGCAACATTAAAGAAAAACTTCATAATGTTTTGACACGCCCAGAAATATGTTCCCTGATGTCCCATTGACATCAGTTGACGTGGAGCGATCGTTTTAATGGACAAAACATTTCAGCAACCGAATCGTCAAAGCTTCCCGTTCAGAAATTTGCGATTAAACTTTATGACTTATCCGAATAAAGCATACGAAAATTTAAAAAAAATAAATGTAGTTAAACAAAGAATTGGGTGTTATTTTTAATATTTTTGTTTTGTTTTAATTGAAATGAAAACTTTTATTTTTCTGTTTTTATTAATATAATTTTGTGTTCCTCGAATAAAGATTGAGTTTTTTTTTGTATAAAACCACAACAAAATGTTTTTTTTTCCAAAGTAATGGTTCACGAGGTATATTGTTTTAAATGCATATTTGAGGCCATATTTTAAGCGCATATTTCACATTTTTAAGCGCATGAAAATCTTAGCCCTACTCATTAAAAATTGTTCAATTAATTGAAAAGAATATAAAATTGATAGTTGCAGCTTCATATCAGTTTCAATAAATTTTCCATGACTAATTCGCACATTTATAAACGTATCTTTAAGGTCTTGATACAATTTTAAAGCATTGACATACATATACCTTATTTTTGTTGGGCCTTCAACGAAAGGAGTCTAAGGGAGTTGAATCACAAAATCTCAGTATCCCTTCTAGAAATATCACGGTAAAAAAATTTAGAGAACTTCTAGCACGTGACTGCAAAATGTTTACCATTTTTAAAGTAATTTTTTCCATTTTTTTTGTTGAAATGTGGAACCTTGAATTTTTAGCAATGGCTTTTATATTTACTTGTCAAATTTCAAGAGATGACAGCTTCAAAAGTGACCGCTGGATAAACAAAGGACTATTCAAAATAAACCATTAAACCTTTCCTTACTCATATATGCGGTGTTTTTAAAAATACGATATCTTAAACTTTTAAATACTTTGAAAATGCGTAACTTTGTTGAAAACATAAAAACAAAAAAGAATCCTCATGAAACCCAAAAAGCTTTACAAAACAAAAATGTACACACAAATAAGTATGTGTCCTAAAATTGATGAAACGGAGTGTACTTACAAAGAGGTACATTGATTGTGTATTGTAGAGTACACCGGAAAGTTTTCAGGGTAATAAAATAGATATAAATGCGTCTAATAGAACATTTCATTACATATACTTTAGTACTGATGTATCATAATATGTATGTGTCTATAGCTACCTGCATGTATGTGACATGCAGAAAAATTACAGGAAAATTGGCGAAAAGCGTTCGTGCCACCAATTGCCACGTACACGTACCTATACGTCCCGTCGTCCACGTACCTGTACTTGTGACGTCGCAAATTAGTTGCACAAACTCGCAGTTGTACCTGCTTCGCAACATGGATGGTATGGCGCCCCATATCGCAAAAAAAAACACGTATATACTACGTAGTTGGGTATAAGGATAACTGTGAAATTGGCACCGGAACTTGGGCCGGCGAAAATGTATAGTTGGATCATTAATTTGTTTTCGGGCCAAAAACAAAACGAAAAAGAAACATTCTACTCTATGATAACATTGCAACTGGCGCGAGGTGGCGCGGTGCGACGTGGCATGGCGATGTATTCTTGCAACGGAACACCATCCCTTAACATGTTATCCTTCCTTTCACTGACTCGAGGGCATAGTATTGGGATTTGTAATGAAAATTGCCCTCTACTCCGATAGCAGAAGCAGCGGCGGCGTCGTATTTGAACTCCATCAACAGAAGCAGTATAACAAGACTGAGTTCACAGAAGGGGCCGGCTGGGCTGGGCTCTGCAGGGCAATGACGATAGTAGGCATAGTTGCCATTGCCAGTTGCATAAGGACCCCGCACATATGTATTATAGTACCTAAAGCCAATGATGTCATGTGAACGTCCTCGTCGCAAAAATTATCCTTTCTATGCGGAGCTGGGGATAGCGATGGCGATGGTGATGGCATACCCCAGTGTGAGTGTGTTGTAAAGTCGTTCCTCACTCAAAATGAGATTCACATTCGGTGTTTCCTTCCGGCTTTTTCGGTGAGGGCCATCCTAAAAACCACTTCCACCTCCACGCGCTCTGTCAGAAAACTGCAACCGCTTCAGATACATGCCCGATGATAAGCCCAACTATTTGGGTTCCACATATACTGATGGTGTGCTCGAGTTTGGAGCCCTGGAGGTTTTCCATGTTCACCGATCAATATGCGCCGCAAACAAAATTAGCTAGATAGAGGCATACTTTCGGCAGCAGAGCGAAAACAAGAAGGAGTTGGAAACATTTTCAACCCCTACTCCTGTGTTGCAGTGCAGAGGGGGCACAATAGTTGTGATTATTTGCAATTAACCTGCTGCAATTGCAAGTCAAATAAATTACTCTATTTGTTGCGATGGCATTCCGGCCCAACCCGGGAATGGGCGATAGGGGAAGGCCGACTAAGTAAGGGCCATTATTTTGGAGGTTGAGTGTTTTAAGGCATCGAGGGTGTACCAAGTTACCTTCTGCTGTTTTATAAATGTAATAGTGTGCCTTTGTTCTTTGAAAAATCCTTGGGGAGGAGAACAACCGGAATTGGTGAATTGTTCTTGTCCAGAATTGTTTCGCCATTTGTTATTTAAGTTTTTGTTTTAACTTTTTCTTTTGCAAAAGGATCCATATCACAGCATGGAGATATGTGGATGTGGATTTGAAGGCATTGTAAAGTATTAGCAGATATAATGCCAGGATAGTGAGTTATGGAGAGCACTGCAATCGCAAAGGCAATAAAATTGATGGATTCTCCGTAGGAAATTAGCATTTCGGTTGATTGATAGTTTCGTTGTATATAATATAAAAACAAGTACACTAGTGTGTGCTTTGATTTGCATCAAGGACGATTGATTTAGTGGAAAGATACAAATGTTCCTGTTTTTTTGTTACTCATATACACAGTTTCTAATGTTAATGTTTATACTTTACATTGACTCGACTTAAGGAACAACTTCTGTCATTTCAGCAAGATACTTAAGTTTTATGAGTTGTACCGATTGCACTGAACTTTAGAAAAAATTGACACGTTACAAAGAAAACGATATTGAAATTTAATCCTATTTGAACATTTCTCAAATTAATGGCTGATTGTTACAGGATGTTTTTTGCATAGAGCTTTAAGTTGGAAACACTATTTTAATTAGCAGGCATATTGTCAATTGCAAAGTGATTTATTTTCAGTTATGTTTAACATGTTACCTAAAATTTTTTTTACGGGTACTGCCTCTTCCAAGAAATTGACAAATCCTTCATACGAAATTCTTCTCACGAGTTAGCAGTAAGGATTTGGCATAAAAACTGTAGGTCCCCTCTATCCCTTAAAACTGGCACACATAAATGATCAAGTGTCGTAAAGCTGTGATTCTCTACGGACTGCCCCGTAATTTATTTATTGAGACTGAAGCCTGAAAATATTGGCTCTGTTCGAAGTGCGTAATGTGTTGCGTGAATTTTGTAAGCAACAAACAAAATAGCCACATTTGGTGTGATGATAATCGTCAAGTGTATGTTGGTAGACCGTGTTGGCTATAGAGCATTGATTAGATACTTTTGTCGTTTGCCGTGCAGGAGCATTGGTTTCACCAAGACGCACAGTGCAACATGTCACATAAATCACGCCATAATTGATTTATTGAAGAAAGCATTTGGTAATAACCGTATGTATAGTTTAACGTTACGGACTCATGACTATTTTTTACTTCACTATTTTTATTGAGGATATGGGAAGTCTCTTGTCTATGACGTTAGGCCCGAAATTATTAAGAACTTTAAGGCCAAAATCAGTAGTACCCGTTACTTGCTTTTTTCGCGGGTACTGCGAAATTAGGTGGAGCAACAGTCCATGAAGAACCAAAGCCTAGTGACGTACAACTCTCAACCATTCCTGTGTGCGAGTAATGTTGTCAGGAATCCAGGGGACCTACAGTTTATATGCCCAATCTGAACGGCTAATTTGAGAAAACACTTTCTTATGACAAGAATTACTCTTGGATGATTTGTCAATTCCACGTAAGATGCAGTACCCGTGAAAAAGAAAGTTAGGTGGCACAGGCAGGGATTGAACCCAAGACCTCTTGCATGACAGTCCAACGCACTAACCATCACGCTACGGGTACTACGAGGTAGTATATAGCCACGAAAATGAGTATCACGTTGTTTGACAAACGAAAGGAAATTGTCGTCGGAAGCCTGTATCCTCCAGAACAAACGCCCAAATCTTAAAATTATAGAAAGTGTCAAACTTATTTCCCTAAAAATGATCAAGCCTGCACTCAACAAAGATGTTAGGGTATCCCTTATTTCTGGCTTACTATTTTTAGTAATACCGAAATTCTGCAGTAACATGATGAGCCTTTACTGAAGAAACTCCGCGACTCTCAAATCAAATACGTAAAGAACAAAGACAAGAATGAATATTTCTCCAATATAATCCTAGCCAAACACTACTTTTTGAAAGCCGCTATCAAAGAGATAAACTCCTTCTCGGTCGAAGGATCTGAGGTTAACAAATTCAAGGGTTGAAACATCAACTGGGAGAAAGGTATGAATCTAACTGTTAAAATGATCCCTAAGAACTATCACCAAACAGGTTCCAAACGGTTCCTTCTTTAATTCTTCAAACCACCAGAGATTCTAGACACGAATATATAGCATGTACTATCTATACCAATCAACATCTACAATAGACTCCGACAAAGGATGGCTTGGGATGCCTCCTCTTCAACCTGGCGTTGAAGATACAAATCCGTGACCACCGTCACCAGGCCAAGCCAGATTTAGGCTCAGCCTCTGTGGTGGAGAGAGCGACATTATGTTGACTCTTTGCATCAGACGAAATAGATCCTCCTTGGTATTAAAAGAGATAACCTGTAGTTGATTTTCTGTCATCTGAGTCACTAGCCCAGTCAGCATCCGAAAATCCTTCTAAACATCCTTCAATCTCTTTATAGTGTATTCTAGCTTGTAATTTATTGTTCCTTTTATATAACGGAAAAGTCGTTTAACCACTATCCAATGAGATTTTATAGAATTATTATTAAATCTTGATAAAGCCCCCACTGCAAAATATAAATCTGGGCGACTTACTTGTGCTGCATATAAAATGCTTCCAATAGCTTCTTGATATGGGACGGTTTTCATGTGATCAGTTTCGTGTTTGCTTGGTTGATGTGTTTCTTTTATAAGCTTTTGGTTAATATCTAATAGTGTGGATACCAGATTACAATCCTCTATGTTGAATAGCTTGAGAATATTCTTTAATTATGTCCGCTGGTCTATCCATAACTTTCTCGATCTCGAGTTATTTGCATACCCAGCACAAATTTAGTTTCTCCAAAATCTTTCATTTTGAAAGACTTAGCCAAATTTTTTTTGGTACTTCTTTTTTGATCTTGGTTATTTGTAAAAATCAGTATGTCGTCTACGTAAATAGCGATTAAAGTTTTATCTGTGCTGTTTGTCTTGTAATATTTTCTTTAAAGTTTCATCCAATTTCTTATTCCAAACTCTGCTAGCTTGTTTGAGACCGTACAGTTATTTCTTGAGTATACATACTTTATTTTGAACATTATCAAAACCTTTAGGGAGATTCATTTAAATTTCTTCGTTAAGTTCACTTTGGGCAGTCACAACATCCATTTGATCGATATCCAAATCATATCGTACAGCCAAACTTAAAAGTACCCTTATGGACGTGTACCTTACGACGACGCACGGGAGAAACTATTTCTTGATAATCGATCCCTTGACGTTGCGAATACCACTTTACGACCAATCTAGCTTTATATTTTTCGACATTACCACTTGCATCTTTTTTCGTCTTAAATGTCCATTTGGAATTTATGGCTTTGTTTCCTTTTGGTAAAGAAACTATTTCCCATTTTTCAAAAGAGCTGTTCATTGATTTTTTCCAATCAGACATATGTTCGATCTTCATTGCCTCAGCGACTGTTTTTGGATCTTCATCATTGTTGCTAGCCACCTACGATAGATAACCGTATCTTTCAGGTGGATTTCTTATTCTGGTAGATTGTCTTATTCCTCTCTCAGATATGATTCCTTCTTAAGATTCTTCAACAATGAAACTTGAGCATCCAAAAAAACTGTTTAACTTGAAGATTCGTCACTTATTTCGATTGGTATTTCATTGCTTGAATTCACTGACGGAATTTCGTCTTCATTCCCCACTGATTCATATCCTGTACAAATATCAATTTAAGATGTATCGTTTGTCTCACCATCTTTTGGAAAAATTTGCTCATGTAAAACTGCGTCTCGACTTATTAAGACTTCTTTTTTCTTAACGTCATAGAAGCGATATGATTTTGAGTGTGTGCTTCTTTTCCTTCGGCATCGAGTTTCTTCGGCTCTTCTTCTAGAATGTGAGTAACTGCTTTACAACCGAAAACTTTAAGATGCTGTAGATTCACTCTTCTACCACTCCAGATTTCTTGAGGTGTTTTTTTGTTTTGTACCTTTGCAAGGTGTTCTGTTCGTTAAATAAACTGCCGTATTTGCAGCTTCTGTCCAAAAACGTTTGTGTAAACCAGACTCGATGAGAAGACAACGCCCTTTTTCGATTATGGTTCTATTCATTCTTTCTGATGTTGAATGCCTGCATCTGCTAGAATCTTCTTCATCTTAAAATTGCAATATTCCTTTCCATTGTCGCTTCTAATGTCCTTTATTTTGTTACCAGCCTGATTTTCTACAAAATGTTTGAGCTCAAGGAACTTTTCCTCTACATCATTCTTGCTTTTAATGAAAAACGCAAAGACTTTCCTTGAAAAATCATCAATGAACAGAAACGTGAACCTCCAATTGATTTTTGTTCAATCGGACCAAAAAGATTCTGCTCTAGTTCCAATTGAGTTAAACGGCAGGCGTGCCATTTGATACATGTGATGCAATTGATTTTTGAACTATTCAATATTCGCATCACTTTCGGAATCATAGCTTATGTGATTTCAATACTTGGATGTCCAACACGCTTGCGCCAAAGTTCAAAGTGAGAAGCTACATTTTTTGTAACATATGCACTTTGGTTGGGTGGTCTGTTGAGTCGGAACATATTGAACATATTGTTCACCAAGCTTGCAGTTGCAACAACATTACCCCTTTGATCTTCCACTAAACATCCATTCTTGGAAAAAATCATTGAAAAACCCTTCTTAACGATTTTGGGGATAGATAAAAGATTAATGCATAAGTCAGGAACGTGAAGGATTTCTAAAGATCCAATACCTTCATATCGACTTTACTTATACCTTTGACTTGCATTTTTGAATTATTTGCAACAATTACCTCAGAGTTAAGGTTTTCCATCTTATTTGAAAAGCATGCACTATTTGAGCACATGTGAGCTAACGCTCCCGAGTCGAAATACCATTCTTCTTTGTCAAGAGCCGTGACGAAAAAACATCCTAACATCGCATTCTTCTTTTCTTGATAGTTCTTATTCCTTTTTGGACATTTAGCAGCAATATGGCCAAATTCATTGCAGTTGTACCATTTAGGACCCTTAAAGTTCTTAGTTCTTGCCAACAAAAGCAGTATCTTGATTTGCATCCAGATTAACGTCTTGAAGAAATTTGGTTTTAATACTGTCTCCTGTAATAAGAATCCCAGAGCTTTGGATTCCCATTATCATTGGCTTGTATTCTTCGGGAAGACCAGCTAAAAGCATTGATCCTATCCATTCTTAATCTTGGTTAAAACCAACAGACCTGAGCTTGTACGATGTATTTAAAAAATCGTTAACGTACGCATCTACGGTAGAGAAATCTTTCAATTTTGTAGAACAAAACTTTTGGATGAGCCCAACTCTCCTCACAAGACTAGAATCTTAAAAAAATTTCTGAAGAGAATCCCAAATCTCCTTAGCGCTTTTGCAATGTCTTATATGAGGATAAATGGATCTTTTAACAAGCAATATAAGCACCCATATTGCGTTTAAGAGCTTTTTTGCAACCTTCTCTGTCTCACTGCCATCAGAAACAGCCTTCCAAAGTCCTTTCATTTGGAAATAAGTTTCAACGGAAAATTTCCAGTCTTCGAAGTTTTCGCTTCCCCAAAGCTCTTCCATACTGAATATCGTTTCAGACATCTTTTCTCAACACAAATTTCATTATTATTTTGTATTTAGATCGTGATAAGGTCCATGGCCTGATCTTTTAAGATTCTGAACAGTAATAATATTTATTTATTTTACATCAAACATGTAAAAATTAGTACAATTTGATAACGATAAAATAAACTAAGTATTTAAAAACAAAGTATCAAATCTCAACTTTCAATAAATTATAACATAGAAGAAGATAATACGCGGGAGGTTGCTGAAAGCCAACAGAGCCTATTTCAGCCTATCAACGCTTTTTAAATAAAAAAAAACATTATTTCACAGATGCTGCTGTACAGGACGATGGTTCTGTCAGTACTAATGGACCCAAGACCTGGGTGCTTAGTAAACGCACTCCGAGACGCTATGCAATAAGAAGCTGATATTGTGGCAAATATTAAGCTCCTTCGTACTACTTTAACAGCGTGGCAGAAAATGCTTACGGTGGAGAGGTGGCGTAGATCAGGGCGTCTGTAGACTTGGGGTGCGCAACAGGATAGCCTCGACAGGTTTTCGAGCCAATCATATTGATCATCATGGTGATAATAAACCAAAAAATAAACCATTTGTTTTGTATTGGTCCTTTTAGACTTTAATGTTAATTGAGCTCACTTTGCACAATTTTCATCGAAATCTTAGACTCAGTTAAACCAACGTTATGATTTAGTTTGTTCTTCGGTGACTTCTTGGGTGATTTTTACTACGATAAGCTTGAATGTTAAAAAAATGAAGAAATTAAAATAAATAATTTTGAAAATTCTCGCTTACTTTAAGCGAAGAAAATATTATTTAGAAATTTATTTTTTCATGTGATCGTCCGTTACATCCATCAATGGATCTGATGTCGGGAAAACATTAAAAGTTACATTTACGAAAAATTAAAAATCGCTTCAGAATCAAAGGAGACTCTTTACGACCATTATACGGGGTAAAAAAACATAATGTTTAATATTTTTATATTGAGCATCATTCAAAAGAAAGCTTACATATGAAACAAGATGGGAAACAACCCCTTTCTTGAATTGTTCACAAACAATTAAGCGGAACACCTTTTGCTACCAAAATAATTCTTATAAAAACGTCTGTATACTATCCTGCAACCTGTAACCGCATATTATGAAAATATTAAATGAAAGTATCCCCTACTTAACAGAGTATAATCCACCACGATATACACAAGATTACAATGTAAAATCCTGCAAAAATTGTATATGGGAACACTTTATCTTTTTAACGTTTATCCCTCTTCTATATACCTATAGTCCTGGTTGAGGCAGAAGTTTAAAACTTGATTAACTTTCCCCGCACATTTTTTAATATTGATATTGCTTCTCGCGCGAGTTATATTATAGACTATTCACTCTTGCACTCTTGTATAGTATTGGAGTAGCAAAAGCAGCAGCGTCTTAACGCCCATATTCAGTGCAATATCACATGACTTCTACTTCTGGTTGCTTCTGCTGCTGCCGCTGTGTTATTGTGTTGCTGCTGTTGCAAATTTTCAACCAACAACAACAAAAACTCCCCAAGACCGCATGGCAATTACCCGATCCCGACATCCAATCAATATGCACTCCAGCAATCGGAGGGATTAGAGTTCACGGTTTGCGCGATCAGCGCAAAATTAGGCATTTTTCTTTAATTTAACACAACAACAGGTGAATCGATATATGGACTCGCTTCCAGTTCAGTGCGATGTGATGCGATGCGATGGCAGCAGCGTTCCATTCCGTGTGTACATCGATAAATTCAGCGATCGATTTTACAAGAGGGGTATATCCGGTGAGGATCGAGGACGAACGATCATGTCATTAGTTGTGATCCGCCCTGAACATTTTGAACCCAAAAGAGTTTAGATATGTATGTGTATAGGTAGGTACTAGAAGACTATCTGGCCAAAGCGGGAGCAATTATTTCTTTAAAGTACCATGAAAGAGAGTTGCGGTAGGTGATCGGTTCCTCATCATTGCGGATCAGGCCTCCCTCTCACATGATCACTGATCATCCATCTATCGAAAGCAATCGTCGTCTTCGACGACTTCGTCGCAGTCGTCTTTCTTCGTTGTTTTCCTTTGTTTTGTTTTTGGGATTCAATCGCACAGATGAATTTTTGCGGATATGCAGAGCCATCAATTATCATTCTGGCTGAAGTACTTCAATAGCTTTATGGAGACGATCATCATGGACCGGGATGATCTTTAAGGAGAAAAGATCATCGTCATCGTTGTCGACTTGGTCGTTGTTGTCGATTGCTGAAGATTGGTCATCATTCTGCTAGTGTAAGATGGAGTCAAAAATATGAGTTAAACAAAATTACTTTTCACATGCGTTCATGTGCCCAGTTGCATCTGCTCTGGGGCTTGTGTAGCAGCACTTCCAATCTGACATCCAGAATAACATGACGGTATAAGATTGTTTTGTTACCATCAGTGGGCACATAACGCATATAGTGCAACAAAGGATGATAGTGGTAACAGTATGAATTGCAATAAAAGGCAAATTAGAAACAAAAAGTTGTGAATCTTTTGTGTATATACAAATTTAGCTGCAAAACTCGGGAGTTTACATAAGTTTGTAAAATTAATTAATTACAAAAAATATCCCTTTTGGCTTGTTTTTTTACGATGTTAGTGTTAATGTTAATGTTAATGTTAATGTTAATGTTAATGTTAATGTTAATGTTAATGTTAATGTTAATGTTAATGTTAATGTTAATGTTAATGTTAATGTTAATGTTAATGTTAATGTTAATGTTAATGTTAATGTTAATGTTAATGTTAATGTTAATGTTAATGTTAATGTTAATGTTAATGTTAATGTTAATGTTAATGTTAATGTTAATGTTAATGTTAATGTTAATGTTAATGTTAATGTTAATGTTAATGTTAATGTTAATGTTAATGTTAATGTTAATGTTAATGTTAATGTTAATGTTAATGTTAATGTTAATGTTAATGTTAATGTTAATGTTAATGTTAATGTTAATGTTAATGTTAATGTTAATGTTAATGTTAATGTTAATGTTAATGTTAATGTTAATGTTAATGTTAATGTTAATGTTAATGTTAATGTTAATGTTAATGTTAATGTTAATGTTAATGTTAATGTTAATGTTAATGTTAATGTTAATGTTAATGTTAATGTTAATGTTAATGTTAATGTTAATGTTAATGTTAATGTTAATGTTAATGTTAATGTTAATGTTAATGTTAATGTTAATGTTAATGTTAATGTTAATGTTAATGTTAATGTTAATGTTAATGTTAATGTTAATGTTAATGTTAATGTCAATGATGCTTATTAAATATCTTTTGGTAAATTAACATTTAGAACCTCTGTGCATTCTCTGTTATGAAAATAGTTCTATTCTAATACACCTCCTTCAGACGTTAAAAAATGTGTGTGTCTCTAAAATCCTTTTTCTTGTTTTACTCACTGTAAGTCTCCACCTTATCTTCTTTTATAGAATACAGAGAAAAAATATCTTCTTTTATAGAATACAGAGAAAAAAATCATTAAACCTAAACCTAATATCATCCGAGGAGCTTAAATTGGATATGATATAGGTTTTGGGGGCATGTCAGAGCACGACTAATTCTGTTCACTTTTTCGCCTTCCTCTCTCTCTCTCTTCACTCGAATGACCATAATAATCCAAAGAATGTTGAAGCTTCCGAATGCCATAGCGAGTGGTTAAGTTAAACCAAAACCAACTATCATCAAGGCCTATACCTATATACAATGTTTATATACCGCTGATGTCTTGAGTGTAGTATATGTGAAATCCTACTGCATACCGCCACCGCGGATCGAGTGCCCGCACTCTGTAATTAGAGTCAACTTAAATCGGGCTGCAGAATCGCATAGTTTCGTGTAATTTCATACTCCCGTCCCCATTTATAATGGGAAGTGTATAGAGAAAGACCGAATGCATTGACTTGCTTGCTCCTTCTCCATGATGCCATGCGGCTACTTTACTGGAACGCATATTCTATTTTGCGCGCACAATATCCCCCACATACACTCTTATATTATAGCAGGTCTATACTCGTTCCTAGTAAAGCACCAGCAGGAATCAGGAATCAATCTCAGGGCAATGTCCCAATGTGGCATCACATCTTTGCACAGACCTAGGAAACAAAAAAAAGACATACTAGAATTCTCCCCCAAAGATCGCCCTCTGGGAAGAGAAGACTCACAATGATTATCCAAGAAAGTAGTCATTCTAGAGTCCAGTGTGTCTCATCTTCCTCGATGTGCAATATTCTCTAACCCCAGGTTGGGTTCTGGGTAAACAGAGAGTGAACCTCTGGACACTAAACTATTTCTGTAGAGGACCAAAAAAAAAAACATATTAAATCAGATACAATTTTTAGGGGCGTTGATGTTATTTACGTGGTGGACGCGGGCCAGTGGGAAGCACATTGCGCGACATGCGACATGGTGAGATGCAGTCGGTGATGGTGAGTTCTGGCTTGGACTCTAAATTGGCTTTTCAGTTTATCCATGATGGAATTATCTGATCAAGTAGTTGCGGGATGGCTCTAGGATGTATCGCATATAATGGGCCAACGACACGACTGCGACTGTATAAAGAAATAGATGGGATCGGGATGCTATAGTTTTTCTATATTCAAGCCATGACACAAATACCGTCATACGTACCGTACATACATCCATACAAATATATATATTGCAAGAAAATTACACTAGATTTAACTGCTTTGTTCTTAGATATTTCAATGATGGCATAAAGAGTTCTTATCTCACGCACAACATATTAGTTTTGGTCTGGAAGTTGTCCTGGGGAAAATTTGTTTCAATAGAAGTTTGAGATTGAGAAAAGGCATATTCACTAACATGCGATGTATAGTTGAGGCTACTTGACAGACGTTGGTTAAAAAGTGTCAACTAACAAAATTATTTTGATCTTAAAGTGACCTAACCTATATTATAAAATTAAAGAGTTCTGTCCTGAATTCCTTGTTGCTTCCAATTTGGGATCCTGAGTTAGAACCTCTTAACCTTACACATGTAAATACTATTCATCTTGTTTTTAACATAGAATATGTGTTGGGAAAAACAGTTTGTTATAAAAATTACCTACTTTAACACCTGATTTCTTCAGTCTTTTGACCAATTCAGATACATAACACATAAGCTGTAGGATTACAAGTTCAGGGGAATTGAAAAATGAAGAGTGAGTGCCGTCTAAAATAGGTAAATAAAGTTAAACTGGTCAACCAGGGACTTTAAGTTGTATTATTTGTTCTATTTAGTTACGTAAGAACGTTCTCTAACAAATAAAGTTATTACAAGATTTAGAATTTTTTCTTAAGTAAATTAATGCCTACGTTTAGGCGCTGAGGATTTTAAACATGAAATTATCTTAATGACAAGGTGCCTTACATAGTTTTCCAAGCATTCTTCAATTTATCATATCATATGCCGCTTGAAATAGCACTTTCGTGTACAACATCACAATCTCCAGTCAATACAAGAAAGCTTAACATTGTTCCAAAACTGATTTCGAACGATAGGAACCGAAACGTTTACCAAAAAAACTTAAACAAAGAACTGGAGACGCTTGGAAATTTGGATATTCGTGCTGATATAAACACCCTTCTAAAATGATTAAGAAAGCGGACCCGAAAAACAATCCGCAAAAAAATAAAGCATTAATTAAACAAAAATGTTTAATTAAAAGATAATGTATTGACCAATGAATATATACTTATGTGTATAGGAAAAATTAGGTTTTCCTTCGGCTTTTTTGGTCACTTTGATCGTGGCAATGAAACAAGGTTGTTACATTAAAAATGTTTAATGTTAAATGCATGAAAACAAGGAAATTGTCTTTAATTACCTTAATCTTTTAAGAACCCACAACCTACAGATTTTTAGAAAATTATATACGGATGCGAATAGAAACTTCAAACGATTTTGTTATGCCAAGAGAGTTTCCTTTGAAAATTTAAATATTGCCGTATAAATAACACCCGCTTATCTTCAGAGTTTTGGAAAACTGTTAAGCATCTTAATGGAAAAATAAATACTATCGCTCTGGGTTTGCAGGCATCTGATCTTAGAGACTACTTCATCAGCCTTCTCAATCGCTCAACAATTGTCCTTTGGTGCAATATGCAACTCCCTCGGTCCTCGATGAGTACTTAGATGCCCCTTTTTCGATCCAAGAAGTGAAAGAAGTTGTTGCAAATGCAAAATTAAACAAAGCCCCAAGGGATGACTGAAGCTCCTTTGAATTCTTCAAACACGCCACGGAAAAATGTATCTTTCTTTTAACATCCGAATTCAACCGAGTGCCTCTGTTTCGGAAGTTTTTCATAAGTCAATTATTTTTCCGCTTCACAAAAAAGGTAGCTACGAGGACCCAGCAAATTACAGAGGGATTTCTTTTCTTAACACCTGCGCTAAGCTATTTGCTGGACAGAATGTCGAAGTGGGTGGAGAACAAGAACATTCTATCGGAATTCCAGGCTGGTTTCAGGAAAATTTATTCAACCATAGACCATATTTTCTCACTGCTGAACATTGTTGATCTTTGTAAAAGGAATCAGAAGAAATTATACGCTTTCTTCATAGACTTCCGTGCAGCTTTTGACTCTGTCGACCGTCAAGCTCTCTTTTACAAGCTCTCTGTATCAGGTGTGTCAAGTAAAGTTATAAACGTGCTAAGAGCGATGTACGACAACAACTTAGCTTACGTTTGGGATGGCGAGTCTATATCCGAGGAGTTTGCAACAGCAACTGGTCTTAAGCAAGGCTGTATTCTTAGCGCCCTCCTATTTATAATGTTCATAAATGATATTACTGATGAAGTGAGAGGTGGAATCACTGTAGAAGGATTGACTGTTCCAGCCCTTATGTATGCAGATGACATCGTGCTATTCTCCGAAACAGTAGATGGCATACAGCTGATGATAAACAGGCTTGCGATATATTGCAATCGATGGAATCTGGAAGTTAATTTGCAAAAATCGAAGATGATGATTTTCAGAGGTGGGGGTGACGGATATTCAAGAAATGAGCAGTGGAAATATAACGGACAGACAATCGACATTGTGCGCGAGTACAAATACCTAGGAGTTTTGGTAACTTCAACCCTGAATATGAGACAACATCTGGAGGGAAAATTGGCGGAGGCCAAGCGCGCAATCTCTTCATTATGGGAAAGGTGTTTCAGAAACAGGTATGTTGAGCACAGTGCTAAGCAAAAGTTGTTCCGCTCTACAGACCTGTCAATCCTACTCTACGGAACGCAAGTTTGGAGATATTCCTCCTTTGAATCGGTGGAAAAATTCATAAGATATTTTGTGAAAAGAATACTTCGACTACTTAAAACTACCCCAAACTACATGGTTTGCCTAGAAACAGGTACACCACCTTTGATTATGGACACCCTCGCAATACACTTCAACTATATTGTAAAGGTATTTGAAATGGATGGTAATCGAATACCAAAAAAAGTTCTAAGAGCAGGTATCAATGTTCGAAGAATGGACTAACCTCGCCGAAACATGTGGTACAACCATGAACATATCCTCAAGGGAACGTCAATGCTAAGCAGAAAGTTCAATGAGATCCTCGAAAAGTTTGGAAGCATCTTGTTTGAAGCTCTTCTCTGTCTCGATGCTACTATAATAGTCTTAACTATAACCTTCAACAGAACTCGTACCTTCTAAATAAGGACTCATTAAATAAAATAAATATTATTTTTAAAGCAAGAGGAGAATTGCTCAGTCTCAACTTTGTACCCCACCGACCAGATCTGCCTTTACTGTGTAGTCCATGTAACTTGAAAGCGCTTGAAGATACATTTCATTTTATTGCAATATGTCCTGTTCTGATTGAAATTCGGTTGAGATACTTCAACGAACGCTGTAGATAAGCTGTATATCACGGTTGGGCTCTATGGATGTCAGACCGCTCAGATAGGCGAATGTTACACTTTGATTTGAATTTTCATCCCTATAAGATGATTGTTTTTCAAGAAATGCAACAAAACACCTACAGCAGACGGATGAGGTTTGAAGAATTTTTTTAAGAGAAACATACCCTGGGCTTCCGATTTTATTGCAAGGAGATGTGGAACGGCCCCCTCGATCAAAGAATTTGTCACTATGTGATTACTTTTTATAGGGCTACCTCAAAGCAAGATTATAGAACATAATATAAATAAAGAAACCATGTGCTCTATTACCCAAGAGCAGTTCCACGTCAAATTCTTCAGAGGAGTTTGCGCGACTTCTCACAACGCCTACAAGATTCTTTTGACAAAAATACACACCACTTGACAGATTTTGTTTGGCTGACTTTGCAATGACAACATCTAAGGAATACATTCATAAATAAAATTTGAGTTTTGCAAAAATTAATGTGTGTAACATTGTCTCAAATCTTTCATACTTGCTGTGGGACCCTGTATAATCAAAATAATAATCAATCTAAGCTACAATATTTTCTATTTTAGATTAAAAAAAAAGAAAGATTAAAATTAGCCATCATGATTTTCGAATTTCTTAATTATTCAAATTGTACTGTTAAAAATTCGCGAACATATAATTTTTATATCGGAATTGCTGTGACTTCACTTCTCTTCAAGTCCAATTAAATTTCTAACCTTGTAATAAAAAAAGGTTTGTTTTCTCATGTAAAAATGGGAGAAATTTTAACTAAATACATCGAACGTTAATTACAGAAATATAAATTATATTGAGTACAATTAAATTCATGAAAACAAAAGAGCTGAGCTTCGAACTAATTCGTCGTCGTTCAATTAAAACTCCCTAAGTCCATTTTTTGTGTTTTGAGATATTTGCATTAGAAGTTTGAAATCAACATGCAAATCAATAGCTTTTGATAGTTTTCTTTATAATTTAAAAATGGTGCATCCTTAAAATATAGATTTTGTAATTTGCATGAACTTAGTGTATTTATTTAATTTTTGCGGAAAATGGACTCAGGGAGTTTTCATACACCGACGACGCTATGTTCTACTCTATAATTATATTTATGGAATTTTTAAATTGACGCGGGTAGATTTTGGCACCCCATGGTTGCCATTTTGTTGTGACTTCGGTAAAATCTTTTGTTTATTATTCAGTTGTTTATGCCAAATCATCATGACAAGTTACACGATTGAACATCACGTTCAAATGATAGAACTTTAATATACGCATTGCGTCCATTTTACGGTAGACGTTGTGGCCATTCACAGTCGACTCTTCAACGTTTGGCGGCTAAATTTTAGACGACCGATTCAGTAAACAATCAGCCAACACCCGTGCGTTCAAGGAACTTCCGTGGAAGTTTACAACGGAACCCGAAGCAATCTATTCTTCGGCGTGCACAAGAAACCAGGTCTTTCGCAGACTTCAACAAGATCCAACTGATCCAGGAGCTCAAAGCTTATTACCATTGACAACGCCGTTTGTTCGCTGACTGGGCTTCAAATCGTTTGGAAAAGGACGCCAATTTGGGCCGAACAATCATATTTTGTGACGAGTCGCATTTTTGGATGAGTGGCTGTTGTAACAAGCAAAATTGCCTTATATGGGACGACACCAACCTATGCAAGGTTCACCAGGTGATAATGCAACATCAAAAAGTTACCATATGGTGTAGATTTTGGGCTGGTGGCGGCGTAATTGGTATATACTTTTTTCAAAACGATGTAAGTGAGGCGGTCACCGTCAAACAGCCAGCACTACATAATGGTGATAACTAATTTCTTCTGGCCCAAATTGAACCTAGACGATATGGTGTTCTAGCAGGACAGCGCTACGTGCCACCCAGCAAGCACCACGATTGACATTTTCATCATCTAACCTTATTCTGTTCTGAACTTGATTAAGTTTTAATGGAAAGTAGTTATGGTAACTCTTAAAACAAAAAGTGCACTACTTATTTTTTATTCAGGGTGGTAAGATTTCTTTGAAGGCATATTTGTTCCTAAAATATTGAAGTTCTACTTTTTCATCTTTTCCTCATAATTGTTGAATTCTTTCGAAGTCTGTAAAGACATAAACTTTGATCGTATGTAAGGTTTCAAGATATTCTGGATCGTTTAAGGAAATATCTAGTGAATTAAATCGATTACGTGTTTGAGTTCAGGACTAAAGTTACGTAAAACTTGTAGGAGTACTTTAAACTTATCATAATATTAAAAGTTTAGTTTTAACTCGTAATTATTTTTGTTTTGACGAATAAAATTATTTATAAATTCATTTGAAATAAAAAAACATTATAAATATTTTGTTAATAAGAAATTTGGTTTTTAAGTAAAGAGCCTATAAGTTCAGAAGTGGGATTGAAGACTACCTATTACTGCAATTATTTATTTAACAAATATAAAATAAAAAATTAATAAAACATAAATACAAAATTGGTTAACCGAACACGAAATTCCTTTTTCGAGTTCAGCTTCCTTAATACAATTAAGGAAATTATATAATGAAAAATAATGAAAATGAACCACTCAACCCGCAACAAGAAGAAATTAATCTTGATGCAGAGATTAGAATCTTAGAAAAACGACAACGTATAAAACAATTGCAGCGAGAGTTAACCATAAATTGTACAGTCAGCTGTCCAAATTTTGAAGGTGTTCAACACTTAATAAATTCGTTTGACAAATCTTATGAACGCTATAAGTGGCTTAAAGATTTTGAACGTGTTTGTGATTCATTAAGTGCGGATGATGTTTTCGCTTAAGGTCAGTCTGACGTTTAATGCAAATGAACTCTGCTGCTGAATTGTTTTTGTAAGTAGATAATTCTACCAATTTTTCCGATTTTTCGAAAGCACACCATATCTGAAGTAATCAATGAACTCCAAAAAACAACATATTGCTCATCCAAACTTTCAATTATTGGATATATCCTGAAAATGCAAGAACTTGCTGGTCTAGCGAACATGGATCAAAAAGAAGTTATTTGATTTATAATTGCCGGCTTTGAAGATGATTCAGTGGACATTGCTGTTTTGTATCCAACTAATGACCTTCAACAACTCAAGGAATTTTCACATCGTTATGGTCAATTACGAAGTTAACGGAATTTTAAAAATCAGTAAAGAAACCCATCTTCTTCGTTTTCATTAAATAAGAATGACGACATTAAAAAACAAAAGTGTTTTAATTAATTGCAAATAGGACACTTTTAAGATCGTGTCCAAATCCAAAGCGAGAAAATTTTTGAATAATTGCACGAAGAAATCAAATCCTCAAGTTGCATAAGTAGACCAATTTGAAAAAAATAATATTAGTTTTAAGACAAGCAATTCATATGATGAACATTTCCAAGGGATTAACGATATTGAATTACACACCCTACGCAGCCAATGCAATGATTTATCAACAAAAGTCACCGATCTCAACCAAAGACAGCAATCGCTTCAAGAAGGGAAAAATCGCATTGAAAAAACCAATGCAACTCTAATGGAATCGGTTTAATAAGCCCAAATACAAAATAGACTACATTCGGAAGAGCAAGAAAAAATTCAAAATATTCAAAAAATTGAAATTGAAAAATTAAAAAGTCTTCAATCGTTTCGTAAACAAGAAGCTGTTGATCGGTTAGCAGCAATGAAACAAAATTAACAACAAATTGAGAATTTAACTGGTGAGCTTGAACGTTTAAAGATGCTCGAACCAATGGTGGAAGATTTGCAGGACGAACTAGAACGTTTAAGATATTCAGTACAATTGGGTAAAAATAATCCCACTACAACTCTGGCTGCAGTTGAAGAAGAAAATCGTCACCTTAAAGTACGCCTTCAAACTGTCGATCAAACTCGTATGGATACAATATCACTGGGTTCGGATGAAAAAATACAAGCTCTAGCTCAGGAGAGAAAACTTCTCGAACAACATCTAGAGGAAGCCAACCTACAATTGTCTGATATTGAAAGTTCGTTGAGTGAACAAAATCTAGCCCTAGAAACTCAAGTTATCAAAACAGGTTGCTGAAGAGACGACTGAAAAAAGAAAATCCCTAAAAGTACGTGCTGATTATGCAGAAAAAGTGAAACAATTAGAATTCAATATGGAAAAGCTTAAAGATGATCTCCAACAAAGGGATACCAAGACTAAACTTCTCGAAGAAGAAATCAATGAGTTGAACTTGGCTCTTAAGGAAAGCCGTTAGGAGGGTGAACAGGAAATTTTGTGTGTTCACCATGTTAATACCAGTCATCAAAAGTTTTAAAATGAACTTTTTTTAACTTAAGTAATTGTAATCGGTCCGGTTTTTAGAACTGAAAATTAAGTGGCGTTTCTTTTTAAAAACCAAAATATCTAAAACAAATATTATCACCTCAAATATTTTGCGATAAAAAATGATATAAGTGCGTGGGTCACACCACAGCCTCATTTTAATTTTTATTTTCGTCATTATTTAGAACCAATGCCAAAAAATGTCCATTTTCATATACAAAAATTCATAATATTCCACATTGCAACCATCTTGTGCTGTGCCTAGCTTATAAATTTAATGTTTTACTCCTGAAAGCATTTATCACCATCATCATAAATAAAAGCCTTCTTGAGGCACTTATACCCTACCTTCCTACATTCTTAGTCTTCACTGTTACATATATAGCTTAAAACTTGCATTCCAGTGTAATTAGGATCTCGTGGCTATTTTGGGGTCGATAATGACACATTTAATGAGAGTCTCCGCCCGCCCGACCATTCTCGGGACAAAATTTCAAAATTACCCCAAACATCATGCAGGATCTAAATCACAAAGTCTCCTTTGTGCTCTGCTTTGGCTCTGGCTCTGCACCAGAAACTCCTTCATCATCACAGCGAATCATTTGTCTCACGCCACGCATCTATGTATCTCTCCACACACAGTGAAGTCGTCAACGCCGCAAGACAATGACGATGACGACCAAGATGACGATGGCGATGGTAATGGTGATGGCGAGGAGATCGCATGCTCACAAATCCAAACCGTGCCTCGATTTTTTGGGACAAACAATTAAAATGACATTATCTGCCGCAGCACAAAACAGCAACCGTTAAGAGACAACCGCAAAAGACACATACTACATATCTACGGCAGGCATCATCGTCGTCGTCGCAGTCATATACGACGAGACGAGGACGCAGCACAATTGCGACCTGGCTTGAGCTTGGGGCTCAGAGCGTGCAGTGGTCATCATATATTGGTAGTAGTCATCGTCGTATATGAATGTAATGTGGCTCAAACCATCATCACGAACATGGCTGCGGGCGGATACCTTTCTCATTATTTAAACCCTTTTTTTTTGTTACCTCAGTCAATCTTTCCATCAGCGCGCTTTATATACCAGAGATGACTAAAGCTGAACTGCTGGGTGGGTCCCGGCTTTGATTTGATTTTATTCCATATATAATAAATGATTATTGAAGTTGGTCTTCTTTTTATTTGTTGTATATATAACTATTCTTTTTTTCGTAGGTGAGATGTGAGTTAAAATAGTCGGAGATGTCATGTTGTACAAGTGACTATTATAGGATAGATTTTTATAGGAAGGCATGGAACTTATCGTCTAAGCAGCTATCAAAGTTATCCAAATGTCAAAAAATTCGTGGGGGAATGTTTGACACAGAAATTGATCAATATTCAAAAATCAATGAAGATCCCAAAATAGCGATTTGGCTTGTGTTAACGCGTTTTTAAATATTTCGTCTATAGAAAAATGAAAGAAAAGGCTAGAGAAACATTTTCAAGCTACTTGAATCTAATGTGATTTCAGTATAAAGAATTTAATTGTCATTAATCTAAATTGAGAAAAGATGCAACTCTTCTTCTCAGACTTTATGTTTCAGACTTTTTATATAACGTGCTATGTTAAATCTGGAAGTCAGCCTGGGGGCTTAATATATTTTTATTGTTAGACATTTTGTTTAGTCATCTTTTCTTTCTGTATAATTATATCTTTTATAGAAAGATCAATTTGTCCACGATTTTTGTAAAAAGTCCACTATACAAAAAAGACATATTAATAATTGCTTTTATAGTTTTTTGACAATCTTGTCTTTTTCTTTTAAGTAAGTTTTATGGAAACAAATAATTTTTAACGTTCCTAGGGTTCCTAGGTTTCCCGGGTTATTAGGTTCTCCGGGCTCCTTAGGTTCCCTCGTTATTCTTCCTCTCCAGAGCCCTTTCAATGTGTTTAATTTTTGTTTCTATAAGAAACATTTTTCGTTCTTAATATCCTTTGTTTTTTTACTTGCGACATACAGGAACTATTTGGCAAGTTTTGCATTCGTGCAAAATTTCGAACTCGAGATTTTAATCAAACATGATATTACGATGGCAGAGAATTCGAAAAAAGTGGGTCCCGCGATTCCGTCCGGTCTGTTTTGTCTGTTCACGCTCCTACAGTCTGAACCATTGGGTCGATTGAGTTCAAACTTGGAATTTAAGGTTTTGAACTGATTCGCGTGTGGCGTTTTTCAATTTTTTTTTTAAGATCAAAACTAACCCATACAATTTTTTGATCAAAAAACGAAAATTGGAATGTTCTCAAAAACAAACCGATAGATTTTTTTTTAATTTTCTCTAAAATTTTATTTTTTAACTTGGCTTCTTTTAATAAGAAAAACATATTTTTGTATTGCTCAGGAATGGTTGCGCTCATTGAACCGTTATTTTGTTTTTTAATTTTCTCAGCAACTCATAAACTGATTTCAATATTTTTTTTCTAATTAAGCTCTTTTATTGCCTTAATAATATTTGATTTAGTATTGGTTGGATTTTTAAAAAAATATTGATTTTTTTTTTCAAAATTCGATATCTCAAAACCGGGTCAACATTTTTTTACGAAATTCAAATGTATGACATATTTAATCAACAATCTATTTTAAAGTGTCTATCTTGGTACCCTTGTATATGATTTTAAAATATTATTCTTTAAAAATAAGGTTGTTTCACACATATTTTACTTGCCTTCGCCTAAAATAATAAATTCTTAGCACAAGTTTAAGAAACGGGCCAGAAAGAGTACGTTAGGTAAGGTTGGAGTGGCTGTCCAGATGTCATTGACGCACGTAGACCTCAAGGGTCCATTGTGATACCACTGATGAGGTTACTCATGGGAGAGTAATGAACTTAAACAAACCATTTCGTACTTTTCATAAAGTTAGAGAGACGTTTTGCGTCAATCGTTGCCAGTTCACTGGTATTATCGAAGAAGGGATTACCGAGAAAGTTATTCCTTCTAATGGAGAGTGCTGGACATGTACATAGAAGGTGTTGGACTGTTTCCTATTCCTCCTCGTCCATGCAGCTTCTACAAAAGTCATTTGTGTAGACCCCTAGTCTCAGAGCATGTCTTCCTATGAGGCAGTGTCCCGTTATTACTCCAATTGTAGAGCTTATACTTTGTCTGCTCAGGGATATCAAGCCTTTTGACCGTTTTAAGTCAATACTTGGCCATATTTGCTTGGTTGCTAGGCAGGTGGTACTTTGTGACCATCTAGCATTTGTTGTTTCTAGACCATATTGCTTGAGAAGATATTTGCATGTAGCAAGTGGTGTTCCTATGTTATGTTTTTTTCTAACATTAGGCACAGGTGTTCCGTTTTTGGCGAGCACATCGGCTTTGCAATTTCCCGGAATGTCTCTGTGGCCCGGTCCGGCACCCAAATGAGGTGAATATTAAACTGTTCCGTCATCTCATTCAGAGATAATCGACAATCGTGGACTGTTTGAGAGTTTGTGGAGACAGACGCGAGAGATTTAAGAGCAGCTTGGCTGTCTGAGAAGATTCGTATATCCCTGCAAGATACAACGTTTTCTTTGAGTCAGGATAGTGCTTCTTTAATCGCCATTACTTCTGCCTGGAATACACTACATTGATTGGGAAGTCTATAGGATAGACTGAGATTCAGTTGTTCCGATTAGATACCACTTCCAACTCCATGATCGGTCTTTGAACCGTCAGTGTAGAAGTGTACCGCATCGTCTTCCCAGGAGGATCTTGAAGAGATGGACACATGGAAGCTTTTACCGAATATCATTTTTCTGGTGGCATAGTCTTATTGATCTGGGATAGATCTGAAACTGTCTAGAATAGAAGTATGTCCAGTATTGTTGCTGGTCCATTGGAAGGTAGCTCTAAGCCTTACACATGAGTTGGCTGCCACCATTTTGGAGAAGATGTCAAGTGGTGTTAGGTTTAAAAGCACTTCCAGTGCTGCGGTTGGTGTTGAGCGAAGTGCTCCTGTGATGCACATACCTGCTGACCGCTGGACTTGGATGAGTTTATTTAGATTGACCATCTTGTCCAATGCGGTCCACCATACGACAGCTCCATAAATGAGTATCGGTCTGATTACCGAAGTGTATAGCCAGTGGGTTATTTTTTGGGAGAAGCCCCATTTTGATACTATGGCCTTTTTACAAGTAAAAAGCGCTACAGTAGCCTTTTTGACTCTTTCATCAATATTTGCCTTCCAATTTAGTTTTTTGTCTAAAATGAGGCCCAAATATTTAGCTTGGTCGGAAAAGCTTAATGGTATTCCTTAAATCTTGGGTGGGCTAATCTGAGGAATTTTATATCTTCTCGAAAAGAGTATTAATTCTGTTTTGTGTGGGTTGACGTCCAAACCACATTGCTTAGCCCATTTTGTTAGCTTATTTAAGACATTTTGTAGGATTTCCGAGAGAACTTGGAGGTGCTTCCCAGATACGGATATCGCAACGTCGTCAGCGTAGGTAATCACCTTGAAACCCTCTGTTTCCAATGCTGTAAGTAAGTCGTTTACCACCATGTTCCATAAAAGAGGCGAAAGGACTCCACCTTGGGGAGTGCCTCGATTCACCGATCTGGTGGTAGTAAAACTTCTCATGTTAGAAATTGTTGTCCTGCTTTTGAGCATAAGACTTATAAGATATATTAGCGATTTCTCTAATTTCAGCTTATCCATTGCTGTTGTGATCGCCTGGTAACTGACGTTGTTGAAAGCTCCTTCAATATCTAGGAACGCTACCAGGTTATATTCTTTGTATTCGAGGGAATGTTCAATAGTACGTACCAGCGAGTGAAGTGCTGATTTTTCCTTAGTAAGCATGTGGAGCTGTGGTAATGAGACATGGTTTTAAGTTTGTCTGATGTAAATTTCATTCAATCGTTCCAAGGTTTTAAGAAGGAAGAGTGATAGGGTGATTGGTCGTAGATCTTAAGGGGTTAACGTGGGAGGGTTTCCCTGCTTTAGGAATGAAGACTACTTTTGCCATTATCCAGGGTTTGGGAATATATCTCAACCTTACACAGCTTGTCAGAATGATTTCCAATGAAGGAATGATCATGTCTGAGCATTATTGTAGTTCGGCCGGAATGATTCCGTCTAGTCCTGGAGATTTATATGTCTATGGCCCATTGCAGTTTTTCCCGCGTTATTAGATCAACTGAATCACTTGTAGAAGCTTGAGACTCTGATGTTAAGCCGTTGAGTATGTTAGAGCTACCTGGAAAGTGAGTGTCTAATAACAGATTAAGAGATGCTTCATCTGTGATCGTCCACGTGCCTGCTTCTGTCTTTAAAGCACTGGGTATTGTTGGACATTTTTTTTTCCTCAAAAATTTCTCCAAGAAGACCTCCTCTTACTCTTTCTTAATTCTTTTTTATATTGCTTTAGAGCTTGTTTGTATAAGTCCCAGTCAGAAGGAGATCTAGTGTACTTAGATCTGTTGAAGAGTTTGCGACAGCTCTTTCTGAATGGTTCTAGTTCTTTATGCCACCAATGAGGTTTCTTTTTATTTTTGAAATTAAATAATTTTTCGTTCGTAAAATATAGGAAGTGACAAATAAATTCTTTCAGTTTTTTTGATTTATAAAAAAAACTTTGCTTGGATTTTTTCCCAAAAATATATAAGTTTGGCACCACGTCATAATATGTATATACTATACAATAATTCAAGTCGCTTATGTTATTGGTTCTTGAGATATTTTGGGTTAGCCAAAACGTTCACCTTTTTTTTAAAATCGCTATGGTAAAGAAAACACCGATTCAATTTTGTTGAGAGTCCTTTCCGCATTATTTTATGTATAACAAAAATTACTTGAAGTCGACATCTCACCTCTGCTCTACGAAAGAGATTTCCCGAACGTACGGACGTACGAAACACTATAAGGATCTTGAAAGATCGAGAAATGTCAAAAATTTCAATTCGACAAATCAGGCCGATTACAATAACTTCCTATGGAAAATTAATAAAAACCCAGAAAAACAAAACTTAAACTTGGTTAAAAGTGATCTTCAACTCAATATGTAAAGTTTTGAATCCAATGCATTAGTTTTGAAGTCGAGTCGCAAGACTTATGTTATTAAGTATTTTGTGTTTAGCTTTATGAACCGTGTTTGTAGAATTACGGATTCAGATAATAATCAAAACATAAGTCTCAGAAGAATCAAAAACAATACCTAATGATTGAATGGATTTATAGCTTCAGAGTTGTTTATTTTGCCATTGTATTGCCAGCAACAGCATTAAAAATTCTTCCAAAAGAATGTGCTTGAAACTTAAAGAAGTTCGTGTAAGGGATGATTAATGATCCTTAAAAATGAGCAAATATGCATCAAAACATTTAAACTGATGATACTATTTTGTTCGCTAATTTTAATTTTGCCACCATAACAAAATGCATAATGCTTCTCTAAATAACTTCACGCCTGCTAAGTACTATATTGTATCTACATGTATTTTAACGTTAACAAAGAATATGCGTTGCGCATAATCTGAAGACTAAGTTATTACATATTGACTGACGAAAGACCTTTTGAAAGAAGTTCACAATTGTTCAGGTACACCTTACGTCCTTCAGCTAAGCCATAAATCAATTTGAGTGAAAAATAAAATTCAACACAAAATAACTATCCTTCAAATGGACCAAGTCGAAAAGATATACAAGACTCTGGAGTTTTAACTTTCATAAAAAAGGACGCTTCTTAAAAGACCGCACATGGTTTATAGGTATGTGGAGATATCTTAAGAAGCAGCGATGTTAATATTTATATTTACGACAAGACATTCACATAAAAGTTAACTTCAAGGCGTTATCCCATATTGGACGACTGCGCTGCGGCTGACGTAGAGAAGCCCAAGCTAGGCGTCATCTTCATCGACGACGACGGACGGGGACGTTTGTACTTAAAGCACCGACAGGGCACCATTGATGCTGACGCACTTTATGTACCATGTAATTAGGAAACAGATAGACTTAAATACGAGATGGCAACTGTTTGGTCATTTAAACCATATTGTCTTCAAGTTCAGAGGCTCACGACGACGACGACCGACACTATGCGACGCCAGTCGTATCTCACTCATACTTTTCTCCATCAATGACAACGTTCGCAACTCACTGCAAAAAAGTCGATTTACGTACAGGTGTTCCTTAAGAACTTATCGTTGTGGACTTCAAGGTTCGTGCTGTCATTGTTTCGAGAACTGAAATATGTTAAGAATTTTTAGTTGACTTATTTGTTTTGGAAAAAAGACTTCGTTTAAAAGACTCTTTAAAGTTAAAATGTAATCTTTGGAGGACGGGAGAATCGATTTGAAATTGATAAGTAAAATAAAGACCAATTATGCCGCCAGCACAAAATCCTGAACAAAAATGTTGATCCTTTGTGGATTGGTATCGTTCCAAGTTCGAAAGTTTTGTTTATTATAAATAAGTATCATCAATTTCCAACGGGTCCCAAACCTATTCAGCGAACACTCGTGTTTCTTTGGTTTCTTCCACTCTTCTCCTAGTTGAGTTGAATTTTGTTATACGGATGTAGGCCAACTATAAGATGACAAATTCACGAAGTTGTGATCCTCGAAAGTCTAAGAACTTGTGATTGACAACTCCTGATCACGCTTTGGATGCTAGCTGAACATTATAACACACTAGTTTTATTGACAGGAAGACGATGTTGACATTAAAATGGAACAGTTTCTCCAGTTTTAATTTTTAAAAATTTATCATTTGGACATTTTTTGAACACTGTAGCCGCTCCTTATATGACAGTTGTCATCAACTGTCAAGGTTCAAAAGACCCTTTTTGAAAGCGCTTTATATTTTGATTTAAGTTGTTTCTAAATTCAATAATAAAAATAAATTCGGTGGCGCAACAGTCCGTTGAGAACTAGGGCCCAGTGACTTACAACTCTCAACCATTCCTGTGTACGTGTACTGTTGTCAGGAATGGAGGGGACCTACTGTTTTAAGCCAAATACGAAAGGCTAATTTGACAAAACACTTTTCACACAGTTAAAATGAGTCAGATTAGAAAGCTGATAGTTGTGACGAGAAAAAGGAAACCAGTAGGTATTAAAGTTACAGGTAGTCTTAGTAAAGGTGATAAAAATGGAAATAGGGACTGAAAACACTTAACAGCATCTTTACGCCTGGAGCTCACTTATTTCAAAAATGGTAACGACAGACGTCTAAGTGGCTGACTTTGTTTGGCAGTGATTGCAAAAGGAAACCTCTTAAAATTAAATTAGTTTTATCCGGAAATATGTACATGGAAGACGTTAAGGAGGCCGCATTTAAACAACGGAAGTTGCTAAAAATGTTCAAATGAAAGACATGTGCATTTAAGAGGACACAAGTGTCCACAGGTTTTTCTTAAAATCCACCTCTGTCTATCAACTCCTACTCTCACCTCCCCGCGGGTGCCTAGAACCTCAACTGGAGATTGGTTCCCAACCCCATTGGAAAGTTGTTTGGGGCAGCAAACGAGAGAGGGGGTAGAGGTGTTTCCACTAAGAAACCTCTCCTTATCCAGGTGGCAGCGGACGCATTCTCGAGATGGGATCAACGGTGTCGTCTACAGTTCCAGTAAGGTTGAACTACTTAGTGAACACCTTATAGGGCTTCTTCTTATTATTCGGACTTATTCAGAGCCCAATCCTATAAGGAGCGGTTTTATCCGGCTGCCCTTCCTTGGATTTATACTTAGGATCTGGCCCACCAGGTAGGGGGTTGTGCCGTCGGGGTGACTTTCTGGCCACGTAAAAAATACCTTTAGTTGCGAAGCACCAAAGAGCCCCGGATACGGATGGATTAACTGTTGACAACCCACGCAACGAAATAAGGACAACGAACTTTGGATGTGTGCGTGGAATGTTAGGTCCCTTAACAGACCACGTGCAGCCGAAAAATTAGCGGAAGCCCTAAACTGCTGCAAGGCAGATGGGATGGACCGGGCAAACGCAAACTAAAAGACTGCGATATATACTACGGCGAGTGCTACCACCAACAAAGACAGCGTCTATTTGGGTGTGGATTTGTGGTTGGAACTAGGCTCAGGCAAAAAGTCTTGAGTTTCAACGGTGTGAGCGAGCGCATCACGACAATCCGCATCAAGGCTAAATTCGCCAACATAAGCCTAATATGCGCGCATACCCCAACAGAGGAGAAAGATGAAGACACCAAAGACATATTCTTCGAGCTCTTAGACAAGACATATGAGCAGTGCCCTGGCTATGACATTAAAATTATCTTAGGAGATTTTAATGCCAAGCTAGGAAGAGAAGACATCTTTGGTGGCATAATCGGGAGATACAGCCTGCACGACACCACCTCCGACAACGGATTCAGGCTGGTCGATTTCGCTGCGGGGCGAGACGTTCTGGTGGACGGGGCTGCACAAAAGTACTAGAGCTGCTCGCGAGCTCTACGAGCAGAAGAGGAGAGAGGAACACCGGCTTCTTAGATGGAAAAAAAGAAAGCATGAGAAGCGCGCGATCGAGGAGATAGAGGGATGTCACAACAGAAATGAGGTTCGTAAAATTTACCAAAAGGTAAAAAAACCTCCCAAGGGTTCCAGCCACGAACCGAAGCCTGTAAAGACGATCAGGGGAACATCGTAGTAGAACCGCAGTCCATGCTGAGAATATGGAAAGATCACTTCTGCAAATTATATAACGGCGACGACGTACCGAATTCCGCTGTGAGGGAGATAGAACCACTCAACCTCGGCGAAGCAGATCAACAATTCCGCCTACCCGACCTTGACGAAGTGAAGATAGCTATATCTAAACTTAAGTCAAACAAAGCTGCTGGAGCTAACGCCATCGCTGCCGAACTATTCAAAGCAGCAGGCGATGACTTGGTACGGAGCATGCACCAACTCATCTGCAAAATATGGTCGGAAGAAAGCATGCCCGATGAGTGGAATCTCAGCATATTGTGCCCGATACATAAGAAAGGAGACCCTCTAAACTGCGCCAACTACAGAGGCATCAGTCTCCTTAACATTGCGTATAAGATCCTCTCTGCCGTATTATGTGAACGTCTGAAGCCATTCGTCAACAACCTGATTGGTCCTTATCAGTGTGGCTTCAGACCAGGAAAGTCCACTATCGACCAAATATTCACACTACGGCAGATCTTGGAAAAAACCCAGGAGCTTCAAATCGATACCCACCATCTCTTTATCGATTTTAAAGCCGCGTATGACAGCATCTATAGGGAAGAGCTCTACCGAGCAATGTCTAGTTTTGGCATAACTGTCAAACTTATCCGTGTGTGCAGAATGACGATGGAGAATGCACGCTGCTCTATCAAGGTCGGAAAAGATCTTACCGATTCATTTGATGTCAACAAAGGTTTTAGACAAGGCGATGCACTGTCATGCGACTTCTTCAAAATCGTTCTGGAAAGAATTGTGCAAAACTCCACCGTCAACACTAGAGGCACAATCTTCCAAAAATCCATCCAATTACTCGTATACGCAGATGATATTGACATAATTGGAAGATCAAAGCGTGATGTCAGTGGAGCGTTTTTGAGCATTGCGACGGAAGCGAAGAAGATCAGAAAGATCAGAGCGTCTTAGAATGCTTCGAGAGAAAAATTCTTCGGGTGATTTTTGGTGCCGTACGCATAGATGGAGAATGGAGAAGAAGATATAACGACGAACTGTGCGGGCTGTACAGCGACACTGACCTAGTAAGCAGAATGAAAGTCCAACGGCTTAGATGGCTAAGTCATGTGGAGCGGATGGACATCAACGCTCCAGCCCAGAAGGTCTTCGAATTCAATCCCGAGGCTCAGTAGAGGAAGACCGCGACTCAGGTGGTGCACCCAGGTGGGAGAGGACCTCAACCAACTTGGTGTGCGAAACTGGAGACAGCTAGCTAGGGACCGAGCTGCCTGGAGACTCATGTTGGTTGAGGCCCAGGTCCGCCCCGGACTGTGGCGACACCTTAAGTAAGAAAGTAAGTTACTAAAAATTAGCTTTTTCCATCAAGTGCCTACCGCGGCTGGATCAAATACATTCCAAGTGAGTGGTCCGATTTCCTACCACTTTTTGCAGCAATTGGAAATATAATCTTAAAAGGAGTCAATCGTCAAGCTTTTCTAAGACTCCACATAACTCCACAAAAAGGTTTTCTGATCGTTGGCTGAGAGCACCGAACCATTATGTTGGTAACAATTTTTCATGATTTGCAAAAGTTGTTGTTTAGAAGTCATTCTATTGATTATAAATAAACATAAGTGACAGCTGTCAAAATGACGTACTCCAAAAAAGTATTGTCAAATTGAAAACCAAACGTCAAAAGAAAAAATCTTGTCTGCATTCAAATCATTTCATTCAATTTTCAGCTCACTTTTATAAAACATAAAAATAAAACGTTGTCAAATTTCTGTGTCTTCATAATTTCATCAAACACAAGACATTAAATATTTTAGACAGTTACATGCAATGTCAAAATTTTGATTTATTTCCAAATGCACTCTAATGTCAATCTTAAAAAACATTCCTTATACTGCCACTAATGTCACTTCATATGTCACTTTGACATTTTCCCGTTTGCGTTCTTATGTCAATTTCTCTTTAACTTGACATTTACATTTCTCTACTAACTTCTAAACGAATTATATAACTATGTTAGTAGATTAATAAATCCAGGAAGAAAACAAGTTTGAGAAAACGAACCTATAATTACTCTAGAGCTTCACATGGCTGCAATGTATGAATTGTCGACTTGCGATGGCGACATGGTGCCACTTAAATCATTTCTCTTACACACAACACTCCGCAAATAACTAACTACACAGCTTTATACAGCTATATAGGCTTCTATGAGCTAGTTTAAATGTCAGTTAATAAAGGCGGAGAGTTTTTATTTAACAGTCAAGATTTATATACCTTTTGGAAGCAGTCAAGCCGCAGGGAAAATTCATATTTCCACATGTGTTTCAAGGTAAAATAATGTGTACAATGTCCACCTTTAAGCTCTATATACAATACAGGTATGGGACTCACTTGGAAGGGGTGGAACCGCAATTCCCTTGAATGGGACAGGCGGACAGGACACTATCGTGACATATGTTTTGTTCGTATAAGGTATAAATGCGCCCTCCACTTCTGCTGCTGCTGCATTGCCAACATATTAAATCAAGAGTCTCTGCCTACGTATAATTAATGGCACCGAAATCATTTTGAAAATACGCTGCTCCCCTTAAGGGTGGTTCGGTTAAGCTAGTTTGTAGTGGCAAGTCGCAAACTGCAACCCAGATTGAATAGACACACAATGTTTTCAGTTCGAAAGGGTGGTGCTGAATAAGGGTGACAGTTATTATTTTCCCTCTCTGTATAAATTCGACTGCCATTGGAGCGAAATTGTTGCGTGTCAAAGTCTCATAATAAATTTATTTATCCAACAAAGGATGTGCAGAAAGGTTATTGCTGGACTCCTGCATACATACGAGTTGAGTATATGTGTTGCACTATAGGACACCGCATAGAGCACCATACCCAGAAGCAGCTATAGCAAGACCCGTCCGTCAGGAAAGGGTTGTGCCCCTTATCACAGGTGATGGATTTATTTTAACCCCACGTGAAACCATGATATTCGATGGAGTGGATATATGGAAGCCCAGGAAGGAATATTTTAATACCAAATGAACGGAACCCATCAATGTTGGGAATTTAAATAAAAACTATGCATCAATGTCAGATCCGTATCGGGTGTTAGAAGTACTAGTTGTTGTTCTCGTTGGCCTTGTTGTTGTTGGTATTGTCCAATCTGAAAATAAGTTTAATCGGACCATCCTTCGGCTAAGGGTCTGGTCCACGAAAGTGTTACACTTACTTATGCCGCAATAAATCTTAATTTGGAAATGTATAAGATGAGGAAAAAGAATACAGTTCTACTGCAGGCTGACACCTTTGTTCGGGTCCAATTTGCTCGGACATCTTGGACAAGTGTATATAGGAAGCATGGGAGGGGGTATAAAACAAAGTAAAGTAGCAAAATAAAGGGCATTTAGAAGGCAATCAGGACCAAACTGGGGGACTGGGCCCCAATTGTTTTTTTTGGTTTGATCTCATTCATCAATTCGGGTGATGTTGAATTGGGATACGAGAAGCTTGATTAGAATAAGGTTTATTTTTGGAATGGGAAGTACAATTTTCTCGTTTTGTTTAGGTACGTAGTACAACAATCTTTATGAATTATTGAGATTTCGTTTTGAATTTCATTGGATGATAGAATTGTAGATTTTGCGAGAATGAATACTGCAAAGATGATAGTAGTTGCAATCATTCCCAAGATTAACGTGAAATTTGACTCTTTAGATTGGAAGATTGGAACTGCAAGAAACGGGGATGTCTGAGTCTGTATCATACGTACATTTTTGATTGTACAACAGGCCCAGTTTGAGAAAAAGTCTTAGTAAAATATATACACCGATACAGCTTTGGTGAAAATGGTATTCCAGATTAACTTTTTGAGAGATAGATAGATTTTTATCTACTTAATAAAAAAAAGGATTACAATATCTTGGTTAGGTTTATGACATTTCATAAAAAGAAAATATAATAAGACAAAAAGTAGAAACAATTAAATTGTTAACTTCTTTACAATTTTGATGATGTAATGATTTAAAACATATAGGCTATAAATTTAAAACTATCGATTCTGAAAATTATAATATCTGGTAATTTAGAAGCTATTACAATATGTTAAGGCATGATTGCAAAATCTGAAACAATGAACCAACCCTGACAGCTTTTTAATACAGACTATTTAACGGCAGAAAACTTTCTTGAAAGTAAACCTTCGAATTTCTTGAAAAATAGGATATTCTGTCATAAAATGGAAAACATTTTCAGGTTCTTCTCTTTTGCATAGATAACATTTACTAAAGATCTGCCCGGTTACTGTTGAAGCTTTTGCAGAACATTCTAGAGACGAATGATGACGCCCTTGTTAAGTGTTGATCATATATTATATATTACTGTCCCTTTTAGCTATGATCAATTAAAATATTTCCTGCCAATCGCTAACGTTACTCTCAGCTGACGATAGTTTTATGTCATGCGATTAAGCCAGTTGGTCCCATTCCGTGAAAGGAGAAACATTGGTTCTCAATAATCTTAAAGCTATTGATTTTTGAAGTCTATTTTCTACCCTTTCATTTAATTATCTGGCTTTGCAGAATGGGATGTAAACCAGACATGTATGGCTTAGGTTGGAATAGAGTTCCGTAAATGGAATAGTTGCTTGTAGAAATATCTTTGAACAGCTTCACATTTTCAATGGGACTTATCCCAAATGCCTTCACTCCCTAATACATACACGTTTTGACTCGTTATTGAGTAGGCAAGTAGTCTTCCTCTTTGTCAATTTTCGAAGAACATGATTTTTGTTTTCAATATTTTAAAATGAAAAAAAATGTCTTCTAGTACGTTTGTAATCGATTTATATTTTAAATTTAAGCAAAAAGGCATTTTCTGATATCAGCATCAAGACATCTGTATAGAGAAGAACCTTTATGAGATCTCCTGCGAAATTTCCCACCCCAATAAGAATATCAGCTCCATCATCAATATACAAGACGAACAAAATAGGACTCAAATGGCATCCCTGTGGTACCTGCAAACGTATCAAACCGTTCTAAAACATAGAATCATCCCTTGCAAGAATAACAGCTAACCGCTGTTTCTTTGGGCCTATCTCGAAGGACCAAAGTGTCGCTTCATAAGACCCTCATCATCCCCGTTTTGCTATACGGTGCAGAAGCATGGACTATGACCAAACCGGATGAAATCACCTTGGGTCGTTTCGAGAGAAAAGTTCATCGTTTAATCTACGGTTTAGTATGCATCGAAGGGGAGTGGCGGAGAAGATTGAACAACGAGCTGTACGGGCTGTACAGTGACGTAGACTTAGCCAGAAGGGTGAAAGTCCAACGCTAAGATAGCTTGGGCGCATAGCTGGAGCGCATGGAAACCAATGCTCCGGCCCGGAAAGTCTTCGAGTCCACACCCACAGGGCAGATGCACTTGAAAACGCTGTTCATATATTTAACAAAATATAAAAAATAGAGTTAAGAAATTCGATGCTCGAATAATATCATAAATAAATATAAACAAAACTGATTTAAAATTTTTTCTTATACAAAACACGAACTAATTACAATCTTCATTTGAAACCATTTAGTGGAAGAGAAAAATTACAAGAAAACAATCCAGTTCCATAATACTAAAAATCCTAATAGTTAAACCGCAGTTACGCGTTTGGTCGTACTGACTTTGGCGTATATAGAATAAAAACAATGGACTCCTATGAGGCAATCTAAAATTAAGCCCTAATCTTTGTGTTCGCTTTATATAGTCAATATGCTATAAGGTTGAGCAATGCCTGAATATCTATGCTATTTTCTATTTTGTCGCGCTTTGACAGCTGACAACTTTATTCTCATTGCAATTTTATGCAATTTTAGTGTCTTCATTTCTGTTTTGCAAAATTCTTACGTTTTGCAAAATTTTTAGGTCACGTTTTATAACACATGATATCGTTGAATATCATAAATTTGTTAAGAAGACAGTCAAAAGAACGATACACTTAACGCATGTTTGAGGGTAAGGCATACAAAACAGTATGGCTGAGTTCGTAATTGTAAAACTTCTTTATTATTATTAATATGTATTAGGCTAAACAGTAAATGTACAATCCAATAATTAAAAGCTAATAGCTAGCAAAACTTCTAGCTGGGAGGAGTTCTTTATTATGTCGGTAAATTTGCACGTAAATGGCAGAGGATCAATTATGACAATTTTTGTAGTAAATTTTGTTTGTAACCCCTTTATTATTTTTGTTAAGAAAAGCTTAAAATTTAAAATGTATTTCTTTTTTTCCACAGGATTGAATTTGAGCCGAAACTATTACTGAAATGTATAAACTTCGACTTGGACTTCAACAAACACCTTTAGCTTTGCATCTTTTCACTTTTACTTTGCAAAATACTTTTCATCAAAATCAAATTTTTAACCACGTAGTCTTTTCTGAAAGTTAAAAGTGATGTTACCAAAGTATTTTTGTTCTTTTTGCTTCACCTACCAATAAACTTTGCAAATTATATGAAGAATTTCTGAGAAAGAGACATTTTTATTTGAAAATAAGAAAAGTTGTAGAAGAGTCTTAAAAAAAATATAAGAAACGTTTTGAAAATGAAGGAGTTAATAAAAGTTAACAAGAAAATTGGCATAGGCTATTTACTTTTTTGTGAGTTTGACGAATTCACCAAAGAATTTTGTATTTAGAGGATAACGCGTTGATTCATCTCAATTTCAAAAATGTCTAATTTTGTAGGGGTTTTTTTAGTCCATCGATATCGTAGACATAATCAAATGGAATTTGACAGTTTATAGCAAAAAAAGAAACGGGTTTTTGAAAAGCTGTTGTTAAATCATTCATGCACAAATTCATAGTATTGGAGAATTTACTTTAAGATCGAAAATGATTTTCGACAAAAGAGGGTATGGTACTCTATTACTTTGAACCGCGGAGGAATGGTTTCGACGGTTTGGAGCCGGTGAAAACGACACCATGGATAAGCCAGCCAGCCGGTGGCGGCGAAAGACCGGTGACGACGAATACTGATCAAATCACGGAAAAGATCGAGTAAGACCGGCATATGGCATCTCGTGACATCGCCCAGGAGATGAAAGTTAGTCACCAAACCAATTAATCCTGTCTGGATACAAAAAAGCTTGATGTTTGTACATAGCATTATTTAACACAAAAAACCATTCTGGACCGATTTAACGCCAGAGATATGCTGCTGAAAGGGAACGGACTCGACCGATTTTTGAAGTGGATGATGATTGGCAACAAAAAATGGGCCACGTACGAACATATCAAGCTAAGACGGTCGTGGTCGAAGACCGGTGAACCGTTCCAAATAGTGGCCAAGTCGGGATTGACGGCCAGGAAGGCTTTGCTATGTGTTTGCTGGGATTGAAAGAGAATCATCCACTATGAACTGCACCCATATGGCCAGACGCATAAATCTACCATCTAATGCGAACAACTGGACCGTTTGGCATGCGATCGACTGGAAGCGTCCAGAATTGGACACTGACTTAAACAGCTGACGCACGTTTCGTATTTTGCTTCATTGTCAAAAATCTTCAGTTTGGTCTATAATTGATAATAATATGAATCGTCCTACAAACGAACAACGTTTGCAAATTATTGAATTTTATTATCAAAATGCGTGCTCTGCTAAGAGAGTTCATCGCGTGCTTTTTCCATTTTATTGTGTTCAGCGACGAAGCTCATTTTCGTCTGAATGGGTACGTAAATAAGCAAAATTGTCGATTTTGGAGTGAATATCAGCCAGAAGCATTGCAAGAGCTACCAATGCATAAAGAAAAAGTCAAAGTTAGGTGCGGTTTATGGGCTGGGTAGCATCATTGGAAAGTACTTCTTCAAAGATGATGCAAATCGTAACGTAACTGTGAATCGTAAGCGCTACCGTGAAATGATATCCTTAAGCGCAAGAGCTTGACTTGTATGACATATTGTTTCAATAAGGCGCTGTCACATGTCACACAGCACGCACAACAATAGACTTATTGAGAGTCGAGTTCGATGAGCATTTCATTTCAAGTTTTTATTTTTTATTTCGGGACCGGTAAATTACCCGCCTAAATCGTACGATTTAACGTCTTTAGACGATTTTTTGTGAGGTTATGTTAAAGCTTATGTCTGTACAGACAAGCCCGCTTCAATTGACGCATTGGAAGACAGCATTTGTTCGTGAGATATTGGCGGAAATGTTGGAAAGAATATGCCACAATTCGACTAAGTGAATGGACCATTTGAGGCGCAGTCAAGGTCAATATTCGGATGAAATAATCTTCAATCATTAAAGTATATGGACCGTTCTGTCGATTCAAATAAAGATTTCATACATTTTTTTTAATTGTATGAGTTTTTGTTTAAACTTTCTTATAGCTTTTAAAAAACCACCCTTTACATACATTAAAAAGTTGTTGATAAGTAACCAACATTAATGCTCTTTATAGTGTCTTATTATTATTTGGAAACAACTGCTTACACCATAATATTGGCTATCCAAGTCCCTTGAAGTTAAGTTTTTGTTTAATGAATTTCCTCACTGTACCTTTCAAAAACATCAATAACTTTTTTAAATTGCAAAAAAAATAATATGTTTTTTCAGATTTCATTCTCAAAAACTCAATTTTGTGTTGTTGATTTTATTTCCAAAAAAAATCCTTTAACAATTTCCGATAAATAAAATCTACCAAAAGAGTCAATCAAAGAAAATACCTACCTATCAAAGTCAGCTTACAGTTTACATATATATCTACATTCTCATTGTATATAGGAACACTTTTGTGCCTTTGAAATTCGTCCATCAAAAACCGGACGAGTGCATATGTTGTCGTTCTCGTCACATCACATCATCGTCATGAGTACGGTTGATATTTTTATCCGAATTTGTTTGATGGGATATTGCAGGATGAATACAATATACAAATTCAAACGTAAACCATACAATTGATACTCTTAACTCTTTATATTGCTGCAGCATCAGGTCGTCCTTTCTGGATGCTGTTGCATCATATCATCACGTTCTCTCTGTGAACTGTCCCGGAAAATATCCACTTTATGATATAAAATACCTATAGATGAAAAGAAACATATGTATTTCAATATATTTTCGGTATGATGATGAAAAAAAAAATAATTTCACCAACAGATACACTATAGGTACAGTAGATACTCGTGTAGCACTTTAGCATCAACAAAAGCAAATCCTTATGAATATTCATGCGGGTTATTACTTGCGGCAATTTGGCTGGTGATTGTAGGTTTCTGGCATCGCAGGATAATCGTTAAATCGCTTGTTTACGCGTCGATAATGCGTGATGCACAAGGAATTCACCACAACTATTTTTTATTTTAATAAAAAAAAAACATCAAATTAAGTGAAATGAATTTTTAATATAAAATGCAATTTTATTATATTTTTTTTGCAATTTTAATTGAAAGAAATTTTTAATTATAATAACAAAAAATGAGCACATGACAGAAGTGTGTAAGTTTTTTTTGGTTGCTGATTATTTAAAAATTTAAAGTAAAGTACATAAACGAAAAAACAACACGATAATTGTTTAAGTTAAATTTAGACAAACACAATTTTGGTGGAGGAACATTTTTGTTTTTGTTTAATTTATTACTGCAAAAGTGGATGGTACCAAAAGCGAGGAGTAAATTCATTTCTATACATCCTCTACATGGACCACCTCCTTGTTTAGGCTTATTGTGGACTTTTTTTGCTTAAATTATTATTCCTGGTACACGAAATAATTAATTAATCCACTCAGCCACACACATATGATCAAATGGACGGTAGTTATTTTAAAGAGGCGGCCCGATGTTGATTTATTGCTATTAGATTATTAAAGGAAGGAAGTAGGTTTTAATTTGTCTGGATACTTTTTTTTTCTTAACAAAAACAATGTAGAAATACGGATGTTAAAGGGAGTTGTAAAAGTCTTAGAGAACTCAATGAAAATATTGTTGTAACCATGAAACTCAGGCAGTTAAACCATATGTCTTCGGTGTCCATATAATCCAATTCAGGCCACACGAAAATGGTGGTCATCGACCTAAAGCAATCACCGTTGATAGTGAGAGGATGGCCAGTATCATTTTCGAAAGAGTAAGGACCAATGACGCCTAAATACCAAAATCCAAATCAAACAGTAACTTTATTTGGATGCATTGGCACCTTTTGAATCTTGTATGGATTGGTGTCGCCTTAAATCCGGCAATTTTGCTTATTCACGTAAGAAAGTACTCGAACATTTTCTAATAGAACACAAAATGAAATAAAATATCCTTAAGAGATAAGAGAGTTGATAATAGAGAAAAGAAGAGATCGAAGAAAATGGCAAAATACTAGATTTCCAGATGATAAAACAACGTTTAACCGTAAAAGCAACAATCTCAAAAAAAAACAAATTTGCAAATTCAAAAATGATTCACTCAGTGCATTCCTAAGAAATTTCACGGCTGATGGTTTAACCGATTTTTCGATACGGAAAGCAGCCAAGCGGCTGAAAAGACCGCAGTTACATAACTCGCCCTTGAAATCTCAAGATGGGAAATGGATCGGTAACCCGAAAGAAAAACCTAACCTTTTCGCTGAACATCTTGCGAATGTTTTTAAGCCACACTCATCAAACGCGGCTAAAAATAGCTTACAGTTTGTTGATTAGTTAGATGAAAGTGAATTACCAATTGTAAGACTTAAAGAAATAAAAAGTTTGTTTTTATATCAACTACCAAATACAAAATCACCAGTTTACGATCTAATTACTGCTCAGGTTATGAAAGAAATGCCATTGAAAGCCTTCATAAGACTCCAATAAATAATAAATGCATGTCCCGCACCTTTGGAAAATTGCTGAAGTAATTGTCATACCAAAGCAAGGTAAACCACCTACAGAAGTGACGGCCTACAGACCCATATCGCTTATACCAATTATGTGCAAAAGTTTTTGAAAAACTGCTTCTGAAGAGACTTAGCAAAAAAACATTCCACGATAGACCATGTTTATAGAATATCGGATATAATAGAAAAAGCATTAGAAGAAAACCAAGTATGTCCAGCTATTTTCTTAAATGTTGCTTAAGCTTTTGACAAGGTTTGGCATTAGGTACTTGAGTAGAAACTGCAAAGGGATCTTTCCAGGTAGTACTTTGAAATATTAAAATCGTACATCTCAGACCGATTGTTTAGAGTAGAGGTACGATTAAGAATACTCGGAATTGAAGCAAACAGATGCCGGTGTACCACAAGGAAGTGTCCTAGGCCCTACCCTGTATTTACTATACACAAGGGATATTGCAGTTGGTAATCACACCATAATGGCTACTTTTGCAGATGATACCGCAATTTTGGTACCCGACAAATGTGTCTCTAAGGCAGCAGTAAAACTACAAAATGCAATGAGAGCTTGGACCGAAAAATGGTGTATCAAACTCAATGAAACAAAATCTTCACATATAAACTTTACAAATAAAAAGATAAACAATATTCCAATAATCTTTAATAATCAAGCTGTACCTTACGCCAATACGGCCAAATACCTTGGAATTACTTTGGATGCAAAGCTAAGGTGGAAAGAGCACATCAAAAAAACAAGAGAAGAACTAAACTTGAAATATAGAAAAATGTACTGGTTGCTTGGTAACAACTCTGATTTATCACTCTAAAACAAAATAATGCTGTATACTCAAGTACTAAAGCCTGTTTGGACCTATGGAATCCAATTATGGGGCTGTACAAAGAAAACAAATACCGAAATCATCCAAAAATTCCAAAACAAAGTCCTTCGTGGAATAGTTAATGCACCTTGGTACATAAGAATTACCGATCATCGTGACTTACAAATAGAAATGGTTACAGAAGTTGTTAAAAAATACGCTGTATCGCACAACCAGAGACTGCAAAGTCATACTAATTCTGAACTGGAGTCCGTCTTGAATATAAGAAACCATGTTCGGAGATTAAGAAGAACCAAGCCTCATGAGCTTATGGTCTAAAAAACATTGGAAAGTATTAAAAGTTTAAACTTCCCCCAAAGTGATTGTACAAAATTAAGAAAGAAAAATCGGAAGTCGATCCTTCAAGATTGGTCCTGATGAAGAGATGGATTTAGTGGTTAAAAGTCCCACACTACTTGGTGTCGAATACTGCCAAGTGTCTTTGAAATTTCCTCCTGTCAAAAAAAAAAACTAAGCATTCCAAAATCCAATTCGGAAGCACACGAAACTGCGTATGGTCGTTTAATTTAGCTCCTGGGTTAGTTGAATTTTGTAATGGTTCAAGCCCAAATCATGAAGTCAAATTCACCATGTTGAGGTGTGTAACAGGACAAGTTCTTGTGAGTGACGAGAAATTGTCTGTCTCCGATTTTGCTGCACACTTTTACGAACAACGGCGATAATTTCGACAGATATCGTGCTTTGTTAACTTAAGAATATTGGTTTTTCGTTCACTAAACCAGTAGACTTGGATTCTACTACCAAACGTTGAAAAGTGAACTTGAAAGGACGACCACGTACCTCATAAAAAGTGGTGCAACGGGCGCATCGCGTTACTGCTAAAGAACACCCATTTTGAAAATAAAATTTGTTCATTAATACGTGTTGCTCAAAGTTGTAACATGTCATTATGACTTGTCCTTTGTGACTGATTAACCGATTTTTTTTTGACAGAAATTAAAAGAAATAATTTGGCTGCCATGCCCGTGAGGTGTCAAAACTAACTCGTATTTGTATTTGTATTTGTATTTTATTTATTTCGAAAATCGCTTACAAGGTAGGACATGAGTCTTATAAAGTGTTGCAAGCCTTTACATTTATTTCAGAATTTGAATGAAAATTAGATAACTAAGAGTTCCATTTACATATTTATATAAAAAAGAGGAAACTAAACATCTATTTATATCTTTTTCTAGCAGTGCTAACATATTCAATGGTTTCGTCGCCAAGTTTCAACAGGTTTAAACCCGATAGATCAAATTTTTTGCAATAGATGGGGAGGGATGTTGATTTGACAGGGTTAAAGTGGAGATCGTTCTTTTTTGACCACTGTGAAATGCAAAGCAGATCCTCATTCATAGAAGCTACGGCATGATTTTTAGCCCCAAAAGGTCGACTTATCAGGAGCTGCACATGTTTAGCAACTTGTGGTAACTCATTTATGTAAAGTGAAAAGAGGATTGGTCCAAGGATAGATCCCTGTGGCCCTCCACTCAAAACATTGAGAAATGTGGACGAGTATCCATTAGCCACCACGCATTGTTGCCTTTCGCTGAGAGAACAAGCTTACAAGACTCTAAAGAAAACCCAAAGTTAATTCGCAGCTTTCTACACAGAATTGATTGGTTAACAGTATCAAAAGCCTTTGAATAATCTAACAGTGTTCGCAATGTAACATGATCACTGTCCATAGCCATTCTTATTTCATCAGTTACAAAAAGTAAGGCGGATTTGCAGCTGCACTTAGGTCGAAAACCAGACAGGTACTTAGGTACTTACCAGGCAGGTACTTAACAAGTTGTTGATTGTAAGATATTTGTGGATCTGCCCCAGAATAGTTTTTTAAGCACCTTCGAAAGAAACGGAAGAATATCAATCGTTCGAAATTCAGTAGCAGTACCTGTTTGCTTTTTGGGTATGGGAATAATCTTAGCCTTCTTCCATTCGAAAGGAAACTCGGAAGGAGTCAATATGCTGTTAAAAATGTAGGTTATATAGAGCAGTAAATATGGAAGCAGTAGTCTCAATAACTTAGGGTCCATTTGGTCCAGGCCATTAGCATTAATCAATATTATTGCCTCTACAACGTCTTCCTCTTGTATTCTTATAAAACTCAAAGAGCTGTTGAGAGCAGTTGGTTCATCATCAGTAAGGGAATGAACGTTTGAAGAAAGTTTAAGGGTATGGAAGTAAACTTTTTGTTGAGTGCATCACAATCGACGTCACCAACAGGCTTTTTAGATTGTTTCCCAATACCGATTTCACACAGGTTTTTCCATAATGTTTTTCCAGAGGTTAAAGAACCAAGTTTAATAAAGTCTTTTTGCCGTTCTGACCATTACGACGACTTGATTACGCAGTCTGCAATACAATTTGTGGAAGTGCTCTAGTTTGTAACGTCTCCATTGACTGTAGGCGGCATCTCGTCGTGACATCAGAGCAGAGATGTCGCTATTCAGCCAAGGTGGAGCCGTATGACTAACGAGTAGGGTTTTAATAAGAACATGCCTCTCAAAAAGCTGATTGACGTTTGATCGAAAATGAACTTTCCTGGTCTAAGACCACACTGATAAGGACCTATCGGGTTGTTGACGATGGGCTTTAGGCGTTCACATATTACGGCAGGGAAGATTTTATAGGCGATGTTAAGTTGACTGATTCCTCTATAGTTGGTGAAGTTTAGAGGGCCTCCTTTTTTCAGGACCGAGCAAACAATACTGAGGTTCCATTCATCGGGCATGCTTTCTTCCGACCATATCTTACAGATATGTTGGTCCATGCTCCTAACAAATTTTTCTCCAGCTGCTTTGAAGAGCTCGGCATTCAAGCCCTCCGCTCCAGCGGGTTTATTACACTTCAGTTTAAATATGGCAATCTTTACTTCGTCTAAGTCGGGAAAAAAAGTCACAAAGCACATAACCCATATATCATTAAAACCCAAAATCAAAATTCTTTCTAACAAAATGATAAC